>NC_143021.1:99943223-100093223 GCF_055824585.1 Amblyomma mixtum | reverse complement strand
TCATAAGGGACCTCAAGATGGCGATCACCTCCACCTCCTCACCTAGGGATGGATTTGGCTCGCTCCGCTGTAGGCGCAGGACAGTGGGAGCATGGCGCCTGCTCAGACACAGAGGTCGAGTGTTGCTGTGGCTGGGGTGGCCATGTCACCTGTGAAGTTAAGATTGTTGCTTATTGGGCTATTTGGTTAAACATGACTTCAGTGGCAGTACAGGTAGAAAGAATGGACGGGATAGGACACAATAGTAAAGAGCGCTGACTGCCAAGTGTTGATTTCACCAAACATGCCGCGGATGTATATACACCAACAAGAGTAAAATCCGAGAAAAGAGGAAAGAGCAAAGAAGGAACAACAATCGTCATAATGTCACAGCATAGCACGAGGAACCTAATTCCAACCATCTAAACACCCGACTTCATTCTTCGTCAAAACGACCGATGCCATGCTCACGCGCTTATTCATCCGGGGGGGGGGGGGGGGGGGGGGGGGGGTGATGGCGTACAGCGCGAACAAGACGAAGGAAGAAGCAAGAAGACTACACAGACGAGCGCTCACTCTAATCGCTGTGTCTGCCCTTCGCTCGATCTTACAGAACTCGTATTTTCATTGTATCGAAGAGAGTGTATTGTTGCATGTCCGTAGGCTGGAAACCGCAAGATTTCCTGATTCCGTTATTTCGACAACGTGTGAAAAGTTGGTACGGTGTGTGAGGACGGATTTCGTCGAATGAAAGAGGGACAAGGCAGGTAAGAGAATGGCAGTCAATCCCTACATACACGAAGTGGCATACAATCTGAAAAATGTAGTGAGAAGGTTTGAAGCTGATGTTGTAATTGGTGTTGATATATATATATATATATATATATATATATAGTTGAGCACGCTCTGCCGTGCCATTAGGAACCGCAGTGAAGAGGTCATAAGAGTTAGTCCGTTCAAATGCCAGGTTCAACACAGAACACCATTCGTGGATTGCGCATGTCCTGTAGTTTATGAATTTCCACTCTCATGCCAAAACGTCTACATCGGTCAAACCTGTCGCTGCATTAACGGTCGTCGGCGGGAAAGCCTTAATTCACTATCAGACTCCAGATATTGATATCTTAAAGACGACTGGCGTGATTGGGGGAAAGAATACGAAAAAAGAAACAGAAAAAGTGCCTCTTTGGTCACAAAAACTAATATTTTGTTTCGCATCGGGATAAAATGACGAGGGAAATAATGGAAGCTTATTTCATCAGAAAGAATCAGCCACAGTGTGTCAGCCAGCCTTCATTGGCGTTAGTGGATAAAGAGGTATCGTTTCTAGATAATTCATGATTTTTTTTCACTTGGGCTTTCAAGGGTGGGGGGGGGGGGGGGGGCAGAGGGGTAAAGATAAGGCCTTTGATCGGACTTCGCCTCGTGGCGAATGAGTTACGATTGGTGTTCATCTTGGTTTTGCTAGACCAATGCTCTTTGCTCAGTATTTCCATGTTGATTATGGTGTATATATCTTTGCTCCTTTCAATAAAAAATTCACTTTCGTGTCAGCGCTCGTCTGTGTAGTCTTCTTGCTTCGTCCTTCGTCTTGCTCGCGCTGTACCCCCCATGATGAATTATTACAATCTCGCCTAGCTATCCATCCTTCTTCACACACTTATCCCCCACTCGCGCAATCTTCACTGCATCGATTATTTCACCAAATCCCTGGTCCTTATGGTTACTATCAAACCTGCATTGATTAAATGATGACATGCATGCCTTTTTTGGACGCTGACGTCCACAGTTTATACCGCGGTTTCGACAGCGCAGGGTGAGCTGACCCTGGTTTCCTTCGCTTACGTTATGTATGTTCTCAATCTTGTGTTAGCACATTCGCCTGTCTGTCGATATATTCGCGGCCACACGAGAAAAGCATGCGATATGGAACAGCCTCTAGACAACTGACGAAGCGGTTTTGATTACGAATACCGGAAGGGCTCTCCTTGGTTTGGAAACTGCGGTAAAAGCTGTGGACGTCAGAGGCGAAAAAAGGCATGCGTGCCAGCATTTAATCAGCCAAGGTTTCATAGTAACCATAAAAACCAGGAAGTTAGGGAAGTAATCGAGGCGATGAAGATTGCGCGTGCGGGGGAATAGGGTGTGAGCATGCCTTCGGTCGTTTCGACGCAGAAGGATATCCGATTTTTGGAAGGTTGGAATTAGGTTCCAGGTGCTCTGCGGTGGCATGATGAAGAGTGTTGTTTCCCTCTTGGCTCTTTCCCCTTTTCTAGGATTTCATTCTTGCTGGTGTAATAAACAGAAGTCCGCGCTCTTTATTCTTGCGTCCTATCCTGTCCCTTCTTTGTACCTGCGCTGGCACTGAAGGTGCCTCTGAAACACGCGTTCCGGCTTCATCATTTACTGGGGTTACGTTACTAGGGAGAAAACAAGTAGCAGGAGAAATATGGATTCCCTGCCAGTGTCAGCCGCTTCTCTACTAGTTCGTTGACAACGAAAACGATGCCGACACACCATAGCTCCGCCCTCTCAGTGTGTTGAATGGTCTTGCACCATTTGCTTTAACACCGCTATGTCTTTCTGCAGGCGGGGAGAGACTTTTGAAGAAGCGACATGAGGGCTGCGGTAGTTGGTGCACTTCAAGACAGTAGCGCGGCAAATGTCAGCGCTGTGTGGCGCAGAGCAGCGTGAGTGCATTGTGGTATTATTACAAACACCACTCACGTGCCCAATTTACATGACCTTCCGGCACTGTAGCGGTTTCGAGATTAATAGGCGGTCTGCATTTCGAAAGGTGTCAATCTTCACATGCGATGTAACGCAGACGCTCTATACGGTGATCTTGACGCAGCTTGACTTGCCCAGGCGCTGAAATTTGGGTATTTCAATGCTGTTCGTCACTGGGTTAATTAGTATCGGCAGGTAGGAGTCAAAGATGGTCGCGTCGACGTCGTAAATGGCGCCAGCGGTTGTGCCATTGTTTTCAAAAACAAGAGAGCAGACGGGGTTGTCGCCGATCTTCTTGATGATGGCTAGACTCTCCTAGGCGCCTCGCTCCGTTACGTTGATGGCAAGGAGGTTCCTTCGGCTGGTGATCTGTACGTCCTTGCTCACTCCCCGTACGCTAGCCTCGAGGAACATTGAAATAATTTGCCTGTTCAGGAGGCTGAGATTGTCGGTGGACGTTTCAGGCGCACTCCACACAGTCGTCGTCTTCACGCGCGGGCCACTGCAGCAGCGCCACCACCACAAGCAATCATTTGTTATTGATTGCTTTGGTTTATACGAGTTTAACTTTCCAAAGGAGCTTAAGCAATGAGGGACGCCGTATTGAAGGGCTCCGAAAAATTCGACCACCTGGGGTTCCTTAACGTGCACTGACATCGCACAGTACACGGGTCTCTAGAATTTCACCTTCATCGAAATTGGAACGCCGCGGCCTGGATAGAACCAGCGCGAGACACAAGTTGCACGTGACACACAAGTTGCTCTTTCCGAGCTCCAGTAAAGCTTACGAGCAGTGCCATGGTGGCCAGGTGAAAATTACTTTTAAACGGGCTGAATTATTTTCATCACCACTTTGCACGGGGGCACCTGGTGGGCGCTTGTCATGAGCCATAGTGGCCAGGTTGGGATGAAGTTGCTCGGTCGGGGACCTCCCTCGAGCAATCACTAAATTAACTTCCATCTGGCATGGTACGGCGCTCAATTAAGAGAGCATCCTAAGCTATGCTATGAAAAAACTGATGCTCGTATTTTGCTCGACGAGGTTGTAATGTCGTCCAGAAAATTACTCTTTTTGCTCTGCACTGGCTCAGTAATCCTCGCGATTCAGTACAGATGAACTAATAGCGAACACCGTAATGTTCCTATTAATTATATAAATAAATATTGCATAAATTCTATCAACTATTTTCAATAAATGCCTTGAATAAAACATTTTCATCAAATGTTTGAGCTTGCGGCATATCCTGACATTTAATATCTCGTGATACCAGCGAAGCCACTTTTTTGTCTTATCCTAAGCAGACTGTTTTTCAGGAAAATTTATTTTCCCGACAAAACAAATAACTCCGCACTCTGCCTAATCAATGAAAACCAAGAATAAAAATTTGATTGTAAAGCAAAAATGCCATTTGACATTCCTCACTCTCCTCATCGTAACACACCAATTAACAGCAAATATCTTTCTATGTTCTTTACCCTGTCTCACATTAACTCATGGGAGAGAACTGAAACTATCAGCGGTAGAGAGACAGTAATTCAATGAGTGATTAATCCAGAGTAACTGCCAGCAGCCCACTATAAGGCTATTCCCACCTCTTCATTAGCGCAACCACTGTCCCCGTTGCAGCTATATTCTCACGGAGGTCAATGCAGCATTCCAGGCCAGCACAGCCTCTTAAACTCGAACGCAGGCTGGGAAGAATGGGAGAGGTGAATGGAGGTTAGCATTGACTGAAAGATAGCCGACATGAATTAGCAGCAGATTTGGTTAATTCTTCGTTACGACTTTTAAAACACCGTCAGCGGACACCTGCAAACGCTGTAAACATGGCAAGAAGAAGCGGGGAAAAGCATTATTTCAAACCAGGAGTTACAATGAAGACAATATACATTACCCAGCATTCCGTCTTGTCTGGGTAGTTCGCCCGTACCACAAGAGTAGCTGTTTTACAGTAAAACCAGCAGGGATTAAATTTGGACTGAAATACCAAAAAGAAACAATGGTAATTATATAGAACGTTTAATGTACAGTTAAAATTTGACTTGGAATTAGGATCGAAAGGCTGAAAAGATCAGTCCTTGCGGCAAGCAGCTATATTTTTCACCGACAGCTACTTACGTTCTAGGATTTAACAGCTTCATACACAATCGGGACGTGATTTCGTTATGTTTACTCACTATTAAGATCACTAGCTCCTGAGGTCAACTGAACAAAAATATAAAATAACAAGGATCCGACAGATGTGAACCGGCTTTTTCATAAATCATTAGATACAAGTGCGGAACCAATGTTTTAACAAGAGCAGAATACCCGCGAACACGTCATAACATTGAACGAATTAATTGGAAGATCATCACCTAAACGTTAAAACTACCCGCTACATATTTCCTTTTTGTAAATATGTAAGATCTATACAAGCTGCCTTTCGTTCACGGGACAATTCTGAAAGTCGAAAAACTTAAAATCGCGAAAGCATTCTTATAAATCACTCCTTACCCTGCCCATTTAAATGGCGCAATTTGGACAATGGCACGAAACGGCGCTTTCCTCGTGATCTGGGCCGCTTCTGGACAAGCAGTGCTATTCTCTACGTTCTACGAGAACTGTACTTGACTTCTTATTGCGCTTTTGAATGAGATAACATTTTGGTTTGTCGTCTCGATAGTCAATTTTCGGCGGCTCTGTCACAAAATACCCTGATTTGTCGAACAACGCGACGCGACCTTTCGCCGTTATCACACCTGGGAGAACGTACAAGGTGACAACCTGCACATCGGATTGCAAGCAAACTGGATATCATGGCTCGTGCACCTCCTGTCCACCGGGTTGTGAGCTACATGCCCCACCACGATATGTGGAAGTGATGTTAATTCAAACAGACTCAATGCAGTTGGCACCTTCCAACCATGGTGATGCGCATGAGCCTTGCGAGAACTCGGGAAGTGCAGCCTTAGCCTCACAAGACACACCAGTGGCTGTGTTTGAAGGAGCCAACTGCCGACGCAGTGGCATATTGCGTCACAGCTGCACCACTTCGCCAAGAGTGGTATGAGGATTTACCGATATCTGGGAATGCGATTTAAAGGGTCGTTTGGAAGTTGACCTACCCAAAAAAATTCCTAAGGATAAACAGAATTTTGCAAGTCGGTGGATACCAGAAAATTGAAAAATGACTGATGCTTTGAGTTGCGTTTATATGACGCCAGACTTAATATTGTGCATTAACTTTAAAGCGTCGAACATGCACCGTGTCACAAGGAAATTAGGCTCCACGAGAGCACAATGGTCTCAAAAAAATTATAGACGATTACGGTAGTGGGTAAGGAGAAATTTGAGCGCAACTGTTCACTCTCCGCCTGCCACCGCTGGTAGGTGACGTGTTACGCTGCTAGACACCATCCCGGACCTTTTCGTGGTAGCTGCCTTACAGTTGGCGTTTCGCTCTGGTACGTGAAAAACCGGTTACGACGACGACTTTGAAGACTACGACGCGGAACGAAGGAAAGACCACCTAAGGGCTGGGCTCCAAAATTTCACGTGAATCGCTGCTAAGATGGCCTGCAGTGAAGTCGGCAGTCAGAACAGCGTCTTGCATCCTGGAGTGGTAAAGTGTGTGGCAAAGCAACGAGGTAGTTTCGGGAGCGCAGACAAGACATAGAGCGAGTGTATGCAAACATTATGGTATTAAAGAGCTCGCCTCCTGTGCCTCCATAAATAGGCTTGTCCGCCATGCATTGCATGATCTTGGCGCTGCAGCCGCCTGGCCGTTGATTAAAGGTCACTCACCAGAGGTGCTTCTAATACCGTCAACCATATTTGTTTCACCAAGTGACCAAACAAGGTATAGATGGACGACAGGGTGGGAGAGAAAACAGCAATTGCACAATAAAGCATTCAGAAAGGCTATCAATAAATAATAGGTGAGCAGCACCAGAAAGTATAACGTGGGGAGAATCGAGTAGATTTTAGCAATGGAGGTAGTCTAGAAGCGATAGAGGAATGAGTATGTAGCGTTCCACACAAAGCTCTACATTGGAAAATGATTTTATAAGGTAATGATGAAGCCAATGGTGCGGACAATTGGACATGTTGCTCTTAGCCTTGCACGGAAGTTAGGCCTACTCGGAAAACAGAGATGGAAAGCACATAGTGCGGCTCAGCGAAATGCAGATTTACTGAAGGATAGAAAAATTATGGTGGAGTAGGTTGATAATAATTCTAAGATGGTTGGATATTGATTTAAAAAAACTGTTATTTGCGTTCATAACCTGTGGTCATCATAGTTGGTGCGAGATCGGGACGCCTAAACTTTATCTTCCTTAAAGAGATATGGAGTCTGTTTTTTATAGAACCTAAAAGTTTGAAGGGTCTAACATATACTGACGCGCAATTTCAAGCGATAGCTTGTATTTGAATAGCTTACTGACCTCTATTATACAATAGGTGCTGAAGTATCCGAGCATTTTTCTATTTTTGGAATTTTTCTAATTGCACATAATGAGCGATTTTGCCGAGACTGCAGATAATCAAGGTTTCCTTTTGTTGTGTCTGACCTTACCAGGGAGCAGTATGTTACACGTGAAAGAAAGAGAACGTAGTAAATTTGTTGCGTTACTGAAACCGGAAGATAACATCTCTGCCTGTTTAATATACCAACAGCGCGAGAAGCTTAGTTGTAGGAGCATCTATGCGCACATTCCAGGGAACGTTTGCGTGAAACATAACACCTAGAAAGCGAATGGTCTTAGACTGGTTGATAATGTTATTCCGGAACTTCAAGTTGAATTCACTTTCGTTTTTACTAAATAAAAAAATAACATTTGTTCTTAGGTAGGCACGCTTTTTCAAACCTACATAATTTGATGAACGGGATCGAACCGCCGAACTCTTCACTCCCTAAAGGCCCCAAGCAGCCAATATTATGTTCTTTCCTCTCTTTCACGCCATAAAGAAATAGTCGTATAATGCTGCCATTGTTGGAATAATAATATTTCTAGAATATAAACAATCTTAGTACTTAGTACTCTCACCTGAGTGCGTGTCCCTCTGCAGTCAAAGGCGGGTGAGGCCGTTGTTCCATGAGGAGCGCATGAGATTCCTGCGGAACAACAGCAAATAGTCCATATGCGGTCGGCCTCAAGACAGCATTTGCCAAGGTATTAGATATGTGCCTCGTGTAAACGGCCTGCATACATGTGTTTTTTGGTTACTTGGCTACTTTTTATAAAAATTTATGAAATGAGTAGCGCTTCGTATCCATGCATGTTTGAAGAAAGTTCTTTATTATTCTGGCCAATGCAAGGTATGTTGAATGCTTTCTTTCCTTCCTAACATTTCTAGAGCCTATGCTCATGTTTTTCTCTGTTTTCTGCTCTGTGCAAACACACAAGGTGCCTTTAGTGATCAATGGCCTGAACGCCTACAAAAATTAAAAATTTCCAGAAATTCAAGCTTCTTGCAGAAACAAGGAGAGTGAATATGCTTTAAACTAGGCTCGTAAGCAACCCGAAAACATTAGAAATCTTGATATTTACGCGCGGATTTTTAATTACGGCATTGAATTTGTCACTGTGTAAAAAGGTAGAAAGAATGATGCTTAAATACCCATATTTTTCTTACAAAGACCCCATTCTAAAAACGCAGTGTGCACAAAAGCATTAACAAGGATAGAACTCAGATGTAAGGCACATGCGCAATCAATATCTCCGTAACAAGGAAATTAGAAAACACAGCTCGCGCAACTCCGCTTTCCTTTCTGCTGTCCTCCTCGGCTTAGCCGAGCAATCCTATGCACAGAAGATTAACGCCCCGAAAGCTCATCACCATCATCATACGCCCGTCTACACCCACTGCAGGACAAACGCCTCTCGTGTGCCAGTGGCGGCTACCCTATCCGCAAACCTAATTTCGTCCACTCCCTGCTATGCTTGCCCTCTCTTGGAACCTAGTTTTTTACCCATAACGAACATCGGTTGTTTTGCCTTGGTATTATATGTCCTGCTCAAGCCCATTTCTTGCTCCTGATGTCGACCAGGATGTCATCAACTCGCGTTTGTTCGCTGACCCACTGTGCATTGTTCCTGTGGTCAAATATTTAATATGATAATAAAGGTTAAACTTGGGTGCGTGTTGTTAAACAATATGGAAGAATAATTGTTGACAAGGGCCGAATGACGAGAAGGACAATTAGTTTTATTCGCTCCCTGCAAATTCTTTGTGGTTACAGATAAAGCAAACCGAGGACTGTTCCTTAGGAACCTACAAGGTTGTAACTTCTAAGATAACTGTGATGTTAGGTTGAAGCCTATTACAGATATTGTGGCAGTACTGCGCTATCAAGTTATTTCCAACCACGCGACAGTTAATTGATGCGAAAAAACATGACACACCCAATCTGACGTTCAACATCCAATCCATCGGGATTTGTTTAAATGGGTTGTATCAGAGAAATCCAGCATTCATTTTAAAAATTGAATTTTTCAGGTGTAGCAGGGACATAAGTAGCATAGTGGTACCGCTGTTTGCGGAGATAATAAAATGATGAATCGTGATGGGGAACTAAGTTCTCATATTTCATGTTTTAGCTGCTATTGCTAGGCGCCGGCCTTTAATCAACTATATGCATTTGGCCCTCAACACGGCTATAGAAGTTAGTACATTCTCCAAAAACAAAATGAGCCTCGTCACTGCTGCTGACAATATCTTCATCATTTTGCGGGCGTTTGAAAAGCCTTGCGTCCTTAGGGCGTGCAAAAGAATGCCTAATGATATACGGTTTTAAAATGCATCGCAAATTTAGCGTTCCTGCGCTCGCCGCTGCTCGATGCTGCGGCTCACAGGAGGGAGAGGACGACGATAAAATAAAGTGGGCTGGTAGGCGTCGCCTTGCTTGCGCTTGTAGCAAAGTGCACGAAATCTCCAAAACATTAGCGCCACAGGTAAGATGGTTGGTGCGTTTCTCAATTTCAGAAACTCATATTGCTCTTGCTGACGACCAGCTGCAAATACCTATCCGCTACGAGGTTCTTAACTTCATAATCTTTAAAAGGTTAGCAATCATTAGTTCATCTTTTTATCAGCTAACTTAATTCACTGTTTTCTGGTGTGTGTCAACGCTGGTAACTTTATACTCATATAGGACTATTATTAAAAATTAGTCGCAGGCTTCCGAGCAACACACATTTCGAAAAGAAAACGAGACGTGCGCAAGAATGTTAACATAGTGCCCTCGAAATTGAGCGCACTTTGCAGAGCACATTTTTTTTTTCTTCTCAAGCCTTTACTAACATTCAAATTTATCAGCCTTTTGTACAGTGTCATGTGTCATAAAAGATGAGCTCTCGGTCTCCTGTGCATGTAGTATGCTCCTAATATCCGCGACTTTGCTAATCTTGCGTGGTATGAAGGATTCAAACTGTCTGGGTGTCATTAGTCTATACTGTGGAACAGTCAGGTTCGGTGCCATATTTCTAAAAGAGAGCGTTCGAGCTGGGCCCAACATCGCAGAAGGAAGAAGAGTTCTGCACGACGTCCAGACACTAGGATGCATGTTCGAGAATAACAGCATTTGCCCTCAACAGCAGAGCAATTAAAATTTTAAGTAAAGGCAGCTTGTAATTAACTTTGTTATTGCTAATGCGTTGAGATTATGTACTCCACCCTGTTCTTTGTTTGTAAAATTCTTTGACACGTTTTCTACCCTAAAGAAGAGCGTCTGGACTAAGCCTACATCTAGTGAAGACCTGAACGACGTATTTTTTATGCCTGTTTAGTTTAATGTGGAAACAATATCATCGCTGTGTTTCTAGGCGCTCTTCAGTGTTCCATTCACTCAGAAATACTCCGTTAAACGAAGAATATTTTAAAAAAATATTTATAGTGCCAGAGAGGTGGTATGGTAAAGCACACGGACGACGGATATTATTATCCAAAGTGGAAAGTCTAGGTTTGAGGACCTGGCTCGTAAGAGGAAGTTTGGTTGGTTTATGGGGTTTAACGTCCTAAAGAGGCTCAGTCTATGAGGGACGCCATAGTTGAGCGCTCCGGAAATTTCGACCACCTTGGTTTCTTTAATGTGCACTGACATAGCACAGTACACGGACTTCTAAAATTTTGCCTTCATCGAAATTCGATGAAGTGCTTGCCGCGATCTACAATTGAGTGTTTCACCGAACAATGTGTCGCAGCTATGTCGTATCCGGACACCATTAATTGCATCACGGTGTTATTTATTTTGCAATGGCGATAGCTCTAACCGCACCGAAGGCGAAAACTGTTGTATTTTTTATGCTATAGTATGAGAGCGACATTTGTCGGCACTGACCGGTGGTGCTCAACTGTGGCACCTGCAAGGCGACAACTGGTACCTCAGTAAATGGCTCTTGCCTGAAGGAAGGCATACTGTTGGCCATGCTGGTACAAATCCATAATGAACACTACAGGGTAAAAAAAAGACGAGCACACGTAAGAAAGGCCACACACGACAAGCGCTTCTCGTGAGTGACCTTTCTTACGTGTGCTCGTCTTAGTATCCATAGTGCCTCTTGCCTCCTGCCAAGAACACCGAAAGGTGAGTTGCAGCTGCAGCCAACCACCTGCCACGGCTTGCTGGTGGCAATCTGGAGAGAGAAAATCCCACTCTCTTCTAGGGCAGAGCAGGGACAGATCGGAAGGTGCCTGCCTCGGTAACAACCTTGTCACCTGTGAAAGTTCGTAAAAATAACTGCCAGTTGGAACAACAAGCTGTCACTGTTGGCAGATACCAAGGTAAAGAAGGGGAAATGCCGTCTTCTCTCGAGGGGAGAGGAGACTGGGACAGACCGAATGTTGGCTGCCACGGGAGGCAACCTGGCAGATGCCAAGATTGGTAGAAGAAAGGGGCATATTTCCCTCTCTACTTACATGATATCTGTGCTTGTGCTTCGCAGCTCAAAATGAGGTTATTATGCTATCATTTTGTGACAGCTAGTGTTAAAGATGGTTTGGTTTGTGGGGTCTAACGTCCCAAAGCGACTAAGGCTATGAGAGACGCCGTAGTGAAGGGCTCCGGAAATTTCGACCACCTGGGGTTCTTTAACGTGCACTGACATCGCACAGTACACGGGCCTCTAGAATTTCTCCTCCAAAGAAGTTCCAGCCGCCGCGGCCGGGATCGAACCCGCGTCTTTTGGGTCAGCAGCCGAGCACCATAGCCACTGAGCCACCGCGGCGGCTCTAGTGTTAAAGAAGTGTCTCGCAAGTTTTTTTTTACTCTCTTCTATGAAATGCATATCCGGCAAGTGAGGCAGGCGGTCGCTTAGTTTCTGTTGCGAAGCTTCGGCTTGTTCTTGCATTGTTTCTTCAGCCACCGCCGCCGTGGTGGCTCATTGGTTATGGCGCCTACCCGAAAGAGGTGTATTCATTCCCAGCCGTGGTGGTCGAATTTCGATGGAGGAGATATTCTAGAGGCCCATGTAATGTGCGATGTGACTGCACGTTAAAGAACCCCAGGTGATCGAAATTTTCGGAGTCCTTCACTACGGCGTCCCTCATAGCCTGAGTCGCTTTGTGACGTTAAACCGCCACAAGCCATCTTCAGTCGACGATCTTGTACCTCAACATATGGTAGCTGTTTACAGATTTCAATTCCTAAGAAAAAAATACTAATCTTAAACTCAGGCCTGTCGTTCCTTTTCACTTTTTTTCCTCTTTGTCGTTCTACAAGGAGAGTTTCCGGGGAGCGACGAGCGTAACGCGAGACCATAGGAAAGTGCAACAGCGGAACCGCCGGAAGGTGGTTACGCTGGAAGCGGAACATGTGGCAACCGCGCCGGAATTGCCGGCGGCGGATGGTTGTCGTGGCAGGAGTGGAAGGAAGAGTGGTGGCGAAGGGGTAGGAGGGCGCAGCCGGTGTGTGGTTAGTACGGAAATCAACCGGAGGGTAGTTACTTTGGAAGGAGGAGTATTGCTACCGTAAAAGGAGGAGCTTATTATCCTTCTATCCTTCTCATTTTGGGAGCTTACGATGGCGTAACTGGAGGGCGGTGTCCAAGGGAACCGTCCGAAAGACGGTTACTCATAAAGGAAAACGGTGTAGCGGTAGCGTAATAAAGCTTAACCGGATGTTGGCTACCTTGAACACATGAAAACATGGCGAGAGCATTAGAAAGCCTAGCCGTAGGGTGTTTTCCGCGAAAGGAGGAAATAATGGCGAGAGCCTAAGGCGCAAGCAGTCAGCGCTTGCCATGAGAAACACCCAGAGAGTATTTGCTTGCAATGATCATGGTTGCAGTAGACGCAGGGGAGGAAGGCCAGGGAGACGAAGTGCGTAAAGAGAGGATGGTTACCAAAAAAAAAAATTATCCGGAGGGCGGTTGTCGTGGACGGACAAGGAAGAGAAGGGTGCCAACAAACTAATGTAGCACGGTCAACGTGCGACAGCTGCTGCGAAACCTGCCCCTGTCCCTTATAGTCTTAGTCGCTTTGGGACGTTTAACAAACCATTTTTCACTATATTTTACTTTCTTAGATTGCCTGAGACACTAGGCTGGCTGCCTTCGTACCGTTTTATAGCCCACAAAATAGCTCGCAAATAACATGTGCTTACGTCACTGTGACACCACAAAAAGAGAACACGGTTAAGCCTTACCAGAAAAAGTTATCAAAAATGCGCCAAGTGAAATCACAATCCTCTTCATTTTTTTTCAAGGACTACAGTTATTTCCAACTACGAAAGAAGTTAAACTACTGCTAAAATACAGAGTCGCTGATGGCATGCAAAGGCAAGGTATAAATTTTTCAGTTCCTTGTGATTCGATTCATTTCACATTCTCTGATCGCAGCGTTGAGAAAATGTAAATGCTATCAGCAGTAGATACAAAGAGCTGCGACGAGCTATGATCGATGACCGCATATTTTTCGACCGCCCTTAGCGACAAGGCTCGTATTAATCGACGAGAGACTGCTGGAACCGGATATTGTTTAACCTTTCCCTTCTTCACTCTGACAATTTTTTACTTTTACAGGAAGACGAAATACGAAATATTGGCCTTATAAAAGCGACCAGACATCTGCTTGTAGCCTTCAGATATAATTAATGCTGCGGATTCATTTCGAATGCATGTCGCAATTAAATAGTCAGGAAAAAAAAATCTTCCAACTCTCGTCAACTCGCCTTTCCTGCTCAATTTTAGAGCGCCACCGCGCATACTACGCAACAAGGTCACTTTTGTGCGGGTGTTTACAGGACATCTCAACAAAGACAAATTGCCACGAGTATTTGTAGTGCTTGTTCATTTTTAGCTGCCGGCACGCCACTTTATCTCTTTGTTTGCGATGCAAAACGCAACTAGAAATATCTC
Organism: Amblyomma mixtum; assembly: GCF_055824585.1. Classification (NCBI taxonomy): domain Eukaryota; kingdom Metazoa; phylum Arthropoda; class Arachnida; order Ixodida; family Ixodidae; genus Amblyomma; species Amblyomma mixtum. The sequence continues at coordinate 100,079,174 of NC_143021.1, read as the reverse complement.
AGTTGATCGCCTCCTGACAGAGCCGATTTTTCGTTGTTCCAGAATGTTGTTGCAACTTGCTCGATTTATCTCGAAAGTTCGCTATCGGCTTTAAACTGAGCACCGCCGAGAGCGGCGGGCATTCTGTTCGACGACCGCCGAGCTCACTTGTTGCTACGCTGGCACCGAGTGATTCACGGGCGCAAGAAAGCACAAAAAATGACAGAATTGTATATATCTGCTTAAGATAAAAAATGCGAGAGTATTTCCCTCTCCTCTTTTTTAGAGCCTGCGCGCTCAGCTCTTTGGTGCCCGCTCCTGCGTTCCGCGGCGTCGCCTTTGTGCCTCAAGGCCAGCTCCGCAGCTCAGGCAGCGCGCTGCCCTAGCTACGCACGCTCCTGGCGCCATGTCTCTCGCACACGAAAGCCTAAACGCAGCCGTCGCCATCGTTCGCCACTGCACTGGCGTCTAACCCCCCCCCCCCCCCCCCCCTTCGTCCATTCTACTGCCGTGGCAGCGACCGCGCGATAGCGCGTGGTGTCTTCCGGTTGCCGAAGCGGCGGCTAAGCATCAGAGGATGACGGTGCGTGCATCCCAAGCCGAAACTCAGAGCCACGTTCACTTGATTCGCTAGCACCGTCCGCGGCATAAGTCAGTCGCTGCTATCACTTCACAGCGCAACGTAGAACCAAGCATTGGTGCAGCAAGTCGAGCATAGATCCATCGCTTTCTCTGACCACAAAGCTTCCTTTATGAGAATCAAGAACGTTATTGGAGTGTTTCCTGAAGGAGGAGCATGTGTTGAAAATAACAAGTTTTCTGTAATTCTACATACGTGTCTTGCTCGAATTCTTTGCCTCAATCTATCAAACAGCTTAAAAAGCTGATGAGTTGCGCTCCAATTTCTCATTAGGAATTATCGCCATCGTCGTCAATTTTTTCTCCCTCCACTACTTTCGGTTGTTATTTTTGTTTTCTTTTTAACTATTTATTATATTGCGTTTTGTGTTTATATTTTTATTTCGATTTTCACATCACTGGGGTAACCCACATTGTAGCAATGCGAAAGCAAACCGTCCACACACTATATCGACGTCCCTGGCTGCTCTCACATACACGTACTATGTCGACGTCCATGGCTACTTTGTCGTGTAAGTGTATTTATTCGCGCTTTTTCGATTTTAACTAAGCCATTATACCTCAACAAAAATTTTCCCATGGCGACATTTCATCACACACTATTTGTCACAATTACACTTTCACCTATCTTCAGAGAACGACATAATCTTGCGGACACTTTTTGCTGACGCGAAAGAGCCATGTAATGCTCTCGCAATAAAAAGAATTTGCATGGAAGCCATTTCCGCTCTCTTCCTGCTATCCGGACAGGTTGGATGGATGAAAGATAGAAGCGCTCCCTCTGAAGCGGGCAAGTGGCAATTGCCACCATGATCGGCTTTTTTCCTTTATATTTGTTTAACTGTGGCGTAAATTGACATTAAAATCCGCCATTTTATTTCACTACGGTTTCCTACACTTTTAACCTTTCTGCACCTCTCCGCTTCTCAGCCAACAATCTTCCAACTGCTTTTTACTAACTTCCACCGCAGATTTATTTACATGATCATTGTTATCACCAAACCCTAGGGCCACAGGAAGAGTGACTGTGCCTGCATCGACAAGTGGATGGATAACACCTACCACACACATACCACACACAGCAGATGTGCCATCATCATCGTTAAATTTTTTTCACAGCTGCGTGTTCTAAGACACCCTGACTTAGTTTCAAAGAGTAGGCCACTTCCTCTTAGATTATCATAGAATAATTCCTTCCTTATCTGCCTTTTCTAGTTTTTCGATATAGTTCTACACTATACTGCTTTTTCATTGAATTAAAGCAATTTTCAACTTCCGCGTTTTAAACCTGTCGTTTAGTGCTCTTTCTTTCTCCGTCCTCGTCTCCAGCATACTTACTGATTGGTTTCCTTGGTCTTTTCAGTCAGTGTGTGTCAACGCTCTTTCTGTATAAATATTTAAATACCTTAGCTGCCCAACTGGCATCGTCCAATCTCCTCAGGCTTTCTTCATATAGTATTTTACTCTGCGCTTTCTGTGCTTCGTACGATGTCCAGCGCACATCCTTTTTACTGCCTCGCTTGTGGTTTTGTCTGGAACGCGTACTTCTAATCTTCCCACAGCTCTCTGGCTTACTTCTAATCTAGACCGAACTTGTCCCTTAAGCACAGGTTCGCATTCCCGAAAGTAAGCCCCGGCACCATTATTCCTTTCCAAATACCTCTTAGTACTTCGTATTTGTTGTAGCCCCGTTATGCACTATGTTTCATTATCCGGGCCTCTCCTTGCCCTTTTGCCGTAAGAGACTGTTCGTGCTCTTCTGTGTATATCTGCCCTTCGTGTAGCCATATCTTGAGGTATTTGTATTCCGACAGTGTGGGTATGTCATGGCCTTGTATCGTGAGCTCTACATTAGTTGTAGCGTTAAAAATAATCACACCTGACTTAGTTCCGCTAAAACTGAATCCTAGAGCATCTCCTTCGTCTCGACAACAATTTAGCAGAGCTTGCAAATCTTCCTGGCTATCTTCTTTCACTACAATATCGTCCTCAAACAATAAACCCGGGAGCCGTTGCTCAACGACATTTCCACCTAATCTGTACGACAGATTATAACCTAGATTACTTCCTTGCAGCCTTCTTTCCATATTTATCACCCAAAGCATGAACAGCAGCGGTGGTACAGGAGAACTTCGCCTTAAACTTTTGAGTACCTCCACAGTTTTTGTACTTTTTATCCCTTCTCATGCAATTTCAACGTTATTGTTTTGGTAGATTTCGTGTTGAAAATCGGTTACGTCATGACCGGCACCTTCATCTTTTATTATGGCCCAGAAAAGATCTCTGTTCACCTTGTCGTATGCACCTCTTATGTCCAGAAAGGCTAAATACAGAGGTCTGTTTTCCGCCTTTGCTATTTCTCGGCGTTCTGTAAGCCCGAACAGGCTATCATCTAAGCGCCTACTCCTTCTGAGCTCATTCTGAAGTTCTCCGAGTATCCTATTACTTTCTACCCATGACTGCATTTTTATTTTCACTGCCTGCATGGCCAGCCTGCATATAACAGATGTTATCGTAATTGGTCACATGAATTTTATGTTCATCTTGTCTCCTTTTCTCTTTACAAATCAAATTTATTTTACTCTGTCTCCAGAAGTGTGGAATTTGCTCACTTGTTATGATTGTCTCCAATGCTTTTACCAGCGCATCCTTTCTTCTTGGGCCAAGTTCATTAATCAGCTTAATTGGAATCTCGTCAATCCCTGCGAATGTGGAGTTAGGAATATTTTCTTCCGCCTTTCTCCAGCTAAGACTAGTCAGTTCTCTGCTGTTCTCTATTGTGCTGTCCTATGTTGCTCCCTCACTTGGGAGATTACCATAGCGTCGTTCTCAAATGACGCACCTACAACTGATGTAATATAGTTCACAGCGTCGTCTCTCTTTAACCATTTGCTCTCTGCATTTTTAACCTGTTCCTGCTTTCTTTGGTTTCGTTTTACCCAGCCAACTTATATGGTTCGAGAATTTTCTTGCTTCCCCCCCCTAAATTGCAACGCGAACTTCAGCCATCCAGTGATCAGAGGACTGCTTTATTTTAGCCTGGACGAGGACCTGAACTTGGTGTTTCTTTTGTCGATAAGATTTCTATTTTCGGCCTATTTCCTCTTCAGATAACTACGCCCTCTTTCCTTTTCTGTGTTACCTTGAAGCCACCGGTCGTTGTTTTGATGGCCTCCTTAATTTCGATATTCCTCCAACTTCGTGGCTTCCTCTTTCGTCTCCTGCCATTTACTCCCTTTACTCAGTGAAATTTTGTACTAATCAGTGGTTCTAACTGATTAGAATCCCACTTTTCCATGGGACATTTCCCACTTTCCCAATCCCACATTTCCCAATCCCACTTTTCCATGGGAAAAAAGGGGTTTGGCCTCGGCTGCTGAGCGGAAAAGTCCGAAATAATCAAATATGACATGTTCCTCAAGGTGGACATCGCGCCTGGCAGGAAAGTGATTTCAGAATTTCAGACCCTGCGAATACTGAGCGTGTGGCTACCGTCTGTTCCAACATGTTGCTACCGCCTATGTGACTCGAATGATAACGAGAATTGCAAATAATTGAAAGGTTTAGGGAAGAAGATATGGTGAGTGTGGTACAAGCCAGGTAAGGCCTGGTATATCAGAAGCCCACTAAATCAGAATCCAAGTACCGAGGCACCACTTCACAAAGCCTATAAGATGCCCTCGGCCCTCTCGAAGCGGGCCTCTCCGAGCAAGCTAGGGGACCTAGGCGTGGCCAAAGGCTACTTAGAACATCAGAAGATGCAAATCAGCTCCCAAGCTGAACGGCTCCTGCTAACTATGCACGGCGGGTCTCTACTGAAGAGAATCGGCTACTGAGATTGCCTCGGGGGCATCAGAGGTCGTAGACGTCAGGAACAAATTTATGTTGCTCTGTACTGCCCTCCAGATCCCGATGCAAGAAGGAGCCGGGAGCCAATATTCTCGAAAACTATTTGAGAGTAGATCGCGTGCCCTCTACGTCGACGATGCCTGGTTTGCTGAAAACTCTGTGGCTGCTGCGACGGCAGTCGACTCTGCATACAGAGAAATAGCCAGCGTCACCTTCAAAGACTGCAGATATGCACAGCAGACTGAAGTGGTCACAGCACCTCTAGCAGTAACCATCGGCAACGTGAGGGGAGAGTGTCTGACCATAATCAGTGACTCGCAGAGATCCTCCAAGGAACTGCCCTCAGCGGAACACTAGGTACGGCGTCCATGCGATTCATTCATCAGCACGGCGGTACAAGCTCCAAACACAAGCATCATAGAATATGGACACCAGTACACGCGGGGCTCTCTGGGAACCACACGGCTCACGTCATTGCTCGAGGCGACACTTACCTAACGGGGACTGAAACGTAGCTACCGGGGCCTGTTCGTATTACTGCAGCACATAAGGGCCAGTAGTAGACGATACCCACCGCCTTACTCTAAGCTCAGCAAATAGAAGGCGACACGCTGACACTAGCTTCAGCCATGTTCCTTCCGTGCTTATACATACTGAGCACAATGCCTCCCAGCGGGAATGAGAATAGATGTCTACACTGCGGGGATAGAGCTACACAATTTCAGGACACATGTCCTTGTCAACGTAACAAAGGAGTGCATTCACATAAACGTTGCACCTTGGATAAGTGCCAGGCGACCTTGACCAGCACAGTCCTGGAGCACCAGCTCGCCTTCAGACCAAGCTTGCGCAGCGGCTGTCTCCTTCGGGACCCCGGGCTATAAGAAAGAGGCTTGAAGCGACCCACACTTCCGCAATCGAGAACATTTGGTGAGAAAAGCTTACGCTTCTTCTGTGTGGAGGATTGAGTGAGGTGAAAATCATTAATTTCTAGAGGGCTCCCAGCTGAAAGCTTTCTTTCGTCGATTTTTTTTTTAGCCTATTGCTTTCTGGATACTTTTGTTTAGCCGCAGTAAAAATACCTCTCTAACCGAATAAGTGAGTGCGTCACGCGTTTTTGATCTTGCATTCCAGTACCCCACTTAAAACATTGTTTTGCGGTAGCTTGTACAGCTGTTGTTAATTAGATAATGTAGTAATGATCTTCGTCATAGAATTTCAGATAACAGAACTGTTCCTCAAACCTTCTGAAGAGACAATGTTTCCGTTGTTCGTGGAGATCAAAGTGTGTCCTCCGTTTGCCACTTTGATGCTAGGAGTGCTGCGTGGGCTAACGCAAGATCTGTAAGAAACAATCATGAGAGCAAAAACTATGGCACTCAGAAAATATTGGATTGACATTATATGCCTACATGTCAAAAAGTTTTGTTTGACCTTTTTAGTCGAATGCTGGTGACATCGCAATCCCGCACATAAATTAAAAAATTGAAGCTTTATTATGAAAGATCGCCAGAGAATTTTGCTGATAATTAGCATTCACAATGCTTCATACAGTTAGAACAAGAAAATTTCGTTGTCCTTAACAAGCAATTTTTCTATGCATTTTTCTGTGCTTCAAGCTCAGCTGTCATTAGCAAGTGAAATTTTTTTTTGATGTCATAATGGTGCTTTATTGCTATGGGGCTGAAAATATTTAGTTTTATTTTCCAGCCCTTGTCAAGTAGCTTCGTTCAATGATAACGTGTTTCCTGCTTTTACAACGAGAAGATCCTAAAAAGCAGTTCCGCTGAATAGACCACAGGAGAACGCTGCTCCTCGGAGTGCCACAGAAGGAAACTTTAGAAGCAAGAAGCATCATATCTGAGTGGGAGACCAACTAACACTGTCCCGTGTAACACAGTATTTTTAGACTCGTTGGACAATTCGACTAGTGCCGCGACATCACAGCGAGAATCTGCTGTTACCGTAAACATACAGAAAATTGTGCGTGGAAAAAGAGAAGAATGGAAAACATGGAAACGTGTTGTTTAAGACGTCAGCTCATTTTGCGAAATATTTTCCGCGATCATTAAAAATAATGCTGGAGTGCTGCAGGCAGAGGGAATATTTTTGTCTTAAACACGAGTTGACCCGACATCACGTTCACTAAGGCCGTCTGAACCAAAGCTGACTATACTTTTCTGCCCAATAAGCGGTAGCTGAAGCATCAACGGCGAATAGACGCCGCCGACCCTTAAAAGTAGCGCGCGCGCAATGCACTTCGTGTCCCTACCCACCACCGACGTCAGCTTGTCGCTGAATTATTCGTGCGAAGACAGAAATATCAGCAGCGCATTAATTATAATTCCATCTTTCAGCTGCAGATCCGGAACATTCTCCATATGCAGAAACTCCTACCCGCTTCGACATGATATTCTCGCATTCCCCTGATTGACGCACCATTTATGATTTTTACAGTGTGTTTTCGAGTGACCTTAAATATCCGAGCTTTTTCAGGCAATTTTGGTGTCAGAATATATTGTTCAAAAAACTACGCTTCTGCAAGTTCACGGCTTGCCCTGTCCGCTATGCACTGAACAGTGAATACAGAGCCATCTTGTAGAGCGGCAATCTATGAAGTTCACTCAGGGAGAACTTAAGTTATTTCACTCAGTCCGTTAATGAAAACACCGGATCGAATAAGTGAAGACATTTACACGACGTATGATGGACTATTGCGAGTATTCCTGACCGCATATTGTTTTGTTTCCATTGCTCAAATTAGAACTTGTTAAAAATTCCTATTTTTCGTTTTGAGAATAAAAATTGACTGCTATTTCAGGGATGTTATCAAGGCGGAAAGCTGGGCTAGTTGCTTTGTCATAGTTAATTAAAAGACTAGCGCATAAAACTAGGACAAAGACAGAGAAGGAGACAGGACGAGCGCTAGGACGAGGGATGTTATGAAAAGTTGGTGTATTTTGAAAATTTTGCCTCATGTGTTATGAAGTCAAGAAGTATACTTCTGGCCTATGCCATATAGCTCGCTTTGCATCGCAAGTATTGAATATGTCTTCGTCAGTTGTGCTGTTGCTGGCACCCCACAGAAATTCAGGTCTTCCAGGGATGTTACATGAGCCACACTATGCGTCTTGGAAGCAAGACCTTTCGTATCCTTACTTATGTCGAATTGTGTACAGATTCATTTCTAATCAATCACACTCACTTTTATTGTCCACCTCTCACATAGCGAGAATTTTGGCTTTGAAATCTTGGAGCCCATTGCAGTATAACACGGTTTCCGCACAAATCTATTCATCATATCTATCCCATTTCACATGCCACTGGCCTAAATAATAATAAAGGCCACGCCTGCTGTTTTGTTTGGATGCCTCGCACGGAATCACATTCAAACTGATGTTTCCTAAATGAAGGCAAGATTAAAAGTACAAGTGGGAGCAGCAGCCAGCGTACCTGCAGTTTGTCTATTTGGCTCCTGCCTCTAAAAATATACTAGTATGTTTATGTTTGTTCTTTGGTTGCAAAGACTTGAAGCGCATCTGGGTGTGTTGGGGCATGAACGCGCACCCGTTTCCATGTGGTAGAAAAATGTGAGGACCCAGTACACTAAACTTCAGATTTCCGCGAGAAACTTGAGGTGCCCAGAAAAGTGACTTTTCAGAAGACAGAAACATTGATGTTCCGATCACTCAAAGATGACAATCTGAATCCGCGTCCAAGGTAAGAAGAATAAAACAAAATGCCACCAGTTACGTTCAGAAGCAAAATAATATGGGTTTAATTTGATCGAGGCAAAGAAAATTTTATTTTGCAGTGAACAGTAAACCATAAATTAAACCGTTTTTTTGCGAAGCTATTAAAAGAAATAGTTTTCAGCATTCACTTAGGCTTAATTGCTGAGATCTGTCAACATTCTGGAGGTGTTTTAATTGTTTGCACACGAAAATTTGTAGTTCCAAACGACTAAACGCATTGTCAGTGTTGGAAGACTCAAAACGATACGGAAATTCTAACTTTGATACGAATTTTCAAATCTCACTTTGATGGGTTTTTCCAAAGGTTTTTCTTTCATAACCTCACAAGCTTATGATACTCCGCCTACATCACTTTATTATTGTTAAGAATTATTTTAGCAGCACACAGCGCAATATTTGTCTTTCCTTACCGACACTTGATAAATTTGGTATAAGGAATAGTAATGAGAAGTAGCATTTATCAACGACAGAAACGAATAGTACCTTGAAATAAATTTCACGCTGGCAAAGTTACAAAAGAACAGATTACAACTTCGCATTTTTTTCCTTACTTTTGCTATAAAAATTGCAGACCGGAAATATCAGTGCGATATCACATAGGCTGTCGTCTGCGCAAACTAGCGAGTTTCTCCCTAACAAATTTCCGTGATTGCGTCAGAGCTTCGTAACGTCCTTAGTACCGCAAAATTTGTTATTTGAGGGCTAAATCTTCGAGTATCGACCCACTCTTCAACCTTCTTTTTAGCAAATTTTTGTGATTGGTTCAGAGGACTGAAACGTCAATAGCCCTGCCAAATTTAATATTTGAGGTTTAAATGCTCGAGTACCAACCCACTCTTCGACCTTGTTCCACAACTAATCCGCATTATTCCTATCACTATTTCAAATTATTCATATTATTTCACCCTCCAATTCAAATTAACGGGGTTGTAAAAGAAAATGACGGCGCTGAGTTGTAATTTTTAATGCTTGAATAAGTATTACGTATCCCTATTGCGGAACGTTTCGGTGCATTATTGAGTCTAGATATAATAAAACCTGTCTGAAATATCTGGTGTTTGCGCGCTCAAAAGGCGACCATGTGACGCCGTCGGCCGGCATAAGCACAGCTCAACTACGTCATCAGAAGACTTCTAGAAACCTAGACATGTCCTTAACTTTCGTTTGTCCTAGCATAATAGATTTATACTTAATTTTGAAAGTAAAGAGAGTGTGAATTATTTGAACACATATTTCTACTCTATTAATGTACAGCATGTGGTCATAGATCATTTATTAACATGTGATTGGGTTTGGTTCTGTTTTCCATCCTCTGTGGCTCCACTATCTTTGGTTAGGGCGAGGGTGGAAGACACAGCTGCTGGCGAAGCGCCATCAAAACGTGCGCTAGGTTTAGAAAAAGCCCACGCGGAAAGGAGTGACATCGGCAAAATAGAATGGGGGGGGGGGGGGGGTTATCTTATCGGCAGACACTGACCACATCAAAGCAGCCTTTAAAGAAGTCTTCCAGAGGCTTTTTCTATCGCATCGGGTAGACGCATTCGCATTTAAGCATCAATTTCTTGGTGCAATGCCACGGCTGGACGAAGAAATGAAAAAGAAAATGGAACTATTAATAACTCAAAGCAAAGTCGAGCACGCGATATATAAATTAAACATCGGAAGAAAACCAGTACCAGATAATTTCAGTGCAGCGTTTTATAAAGAGTTTAAGCATGAAATTGCCCCGGTGTTGTGTACAATGTTTAATAAGGCCTATAGAATAAACGTAGTGCCTCCGTCTTTTGGCATTTCCCATACAGTACTCGTGCCTAAAGCGGAGAAAAAAGAAAAACTACAATTGGTTACCGCATATCGACCGATAGCGCTCACTAATGTGGATTACAAAATATTTATGAAGGTGTTGGCGCGAAGGCTACAGACAGTGATTCGGGATATTGTTGGACCCCACCAAGGTCGTTAAATTTTTTTAAATATTCATAAAGCATGCAGTGTACTTGAAAGCTGCGATGACATTAATGGTCGAGTGGCCATGCTTTGGATTGACCTCAAAAAGGGCTTTTATTGTGTTTGTCTTGAAATTTCGTTTTCCGTTTTAGACCATATGAATGTTGGTTCAGTTATCTGTGAGGGTGTAGCCCTGGCGTATCGAAACTGCACGACACGATTGATCGTTAACAAGAGGCTGGGGGACCACATTTGCGTGCAGCGTTCTGTACGTCAGGGCTGCCCCCTCAACCATCTCTTACTTTGTGTTTATACCGAAATGCTGTGTATGAAAATAGTAGAAAACAACAGTATTAATTGCTTTACGTGACAAGCAGCTGAAGTTAAGCTGCTAGCTTACGCAGATGACGTTGCAGTTTTCACAGTTGATCAGGGTAGCATACGCGAGGCTGTCGGGTGCGTACGCGAGTTCAGCCAAATCACCGGTAGCGGGGTTAATAGGTCTTTGTGCCCTGGACTCTGGCACGGATGATGGCTATGGCCCGGGCCATTTAGTATTTATGCGTTCCGGTCGATGCTTAACGCGAAAGCGAGGAGTATTGGATAGAGCAAACTAAATCGCACTTTCCGAGCACTTGACAGAGCTGGGAAATGGAAAGTCACTAATTGTTGAATTTTCGCCATCACTACAGTCTGCAACCTTTTTTATTAGCAAGTTCTGCTATGTAATGCAGGTTCTGCATTGCTGTCGTGTGAACTTTCAGAAGCTACACAGGATTTTTGCAGCCTTCATATGGGCCTCCGAAAGGGAACGTTGCAGCAGAGCGAACCTGTTCCGGCGGGTAAAAAGTTGTACCGTGGTCTTTGTGATATTGTTTTCCCAGAGCCCATGAACAAGGCCTTGTACAGTGGGGGCCTGGGACGTGATGTTTTAAAAAGGGTAAAGAAAATGCAGGTGCCACTACAAGTAAAGTCCTTCCTTTCAAATTACACACTGGGACGCTACCAGTTAAACAGCTTTTAGAGGGAAAGGATTTCTTCTTCCGGTGGGGAACGAACTTTTTAGTTTGTAAGCAACCCGAAGCAATAGGCACCGTTTTTTTATTTGCATTTACCGGAAAGAGGTTTATTTTTGGAATGTGTTACAAAGGACAATAAAGAAAGAGCTACCACTTGAGCAGTAGGGAATTCGTTATTTAAGCAGTTATAATGAGGATGGGGTACCATTTGATTTCATAATGCTCTTAGGCCTCCACTGTATATGGCGCTCAAAAATGGCAGGCTATCATTCCGATACACATGCACTACCATGGCATCCGACACCGCACAAAGCAGTTATTGGTAGTATCGTCTCTGTTGGTCGCACAGACGGCGTTCGCCGACCATGGTAAAAAAGTCCCCTAGGAGCTAAGCGAGGCCCTTGCGAGTTGAGTCGAAGTGTGCTGTTAAAATAGAAGGTTTCGAAACAGAATAAATCTTCTCGTGCTAGAAGATTATTGCAGGCAGTTGGTACATAGCTGGCTGAATTTCCTCCGCAGAAAGACTACGACAAAGAAAAGAAGGCAGCAGCGCTAAGACATATGTGCAATCAGTATTTGCAATATATATTAGCTGAATTTTCATCAATGGACTGCACTCTATTTCTTATTTACTTCATAAGGAGAGCCTTTTTGCGATGGCACTGAGTAGTAGGGGGTGTCAAAAAAATGAACATGAGAAATGAAATGAAAATGAGCTGAAATGAACTAGCAAAGCAAACAATATAGAAGAAAATGAATAAGAGCCTCAACAAATGGCATACTTGAAGACGAAGTTTTCCACTCTACAAAAAATGACAAACAAAAACGAAAAAGAACAAAGTGTGCTGCTGACCTCTGCTGTGTATGTTTACAAAAAGATAAAACTGAACCTGAATTCTTTCAATACAGCATTTATTAAACATGACCCACACTCCCTCAGATATACACGATACGTGACTCCTCGCATTAGAACTAATTTTGGTATGCAGATGACCTCGTACGCTGTTTCGGTCTTAATTAATAAACTCCCATTCATTTATACCTTGTCTCAGGATTTCAAAACTCTTCGTTGATTTAAAAGTGTTATTAAACTTTACCTTCTTTCAACTGTTTGTATTTAACGCTGTTTTCTTATTCCCTGTTTGTTCGAAGCGTTATGTTTAAGGCCTTGTCCGCTGTGTAGTGTTTTATGCAATGCATGCCTCATGCTTCAGTGGATGCATTCATTTCCTTTTTTTTGTGTTGATGTTTCTTTTTAAACATTTCCCCACAGTGTTGCTGCTGTAAACGTATATCTGTACGTATGTTCTTTTTCATTTTTTTTGCTTGGGGCCTGGAGCTCCGTCAGGTAGAATTTATCTGCCTTTAGCTCCGGGCTCCAGGATTCTTGATAATCCGAAATAAAATTCAATTCAATTCAACACTCGAATATATTCAGGCCTTGTGAATGAATTGCACGCCCATTTGTGCGCACTGGAGATTATTATATTTCAGCGAGAGGCATCGGTCTAAAAGAGGCGCGCAATAAGAAATTCCTTTTTCACCATGTGCAGCGCCATTTCAGGAGACATTATCAATACTGTCTTTTATTTATTTATTTATTTATTTATTTATTTATTTATTTATTTATTTATTTATTTATTTATTTATTTATTTATTTATTTATTTATTTATTTATTTATTTATTTATTTATTTATTTATTTATTTATTTATTTATTTATTTATTTATTTATTTATTTATTAAGGATCCCACAGCGCCGTGGCATTACAGTGGGGGGGGGAGTAGGGAATGTACAAAAAAGAAGCACACATGACACCTCCGCTCGCAGGCAGAGTTACAAGCATAAAGCGTTCGCCATGTACATCTCACTTCAAAAGAACACATCAAAATCACATCACATCATTAAAGAACAAAAGAACGCATCATTTGATGTCACACTCACAACATCGCTCGGTAGTCTGTTCCATTCTCTTATGGTTTTCGGAAAAAAAAAAAGACATTTTGAACAATTCAGTTTTTGCTGCTAATTTTCGGACTTTAAAAACATGGTCAACACGGTTGGATCTATAAAAAGGCTCCGGCACATACCTTTCGCTTGCAACCCGAACAGTTGAATAATAAACAGCATGAAATAGCTTCAGACGCAACTTCTTTCGGCGCGTGTCAAGCAATTCCCAGTTCAGTGCTTCCTTCGTACGCAATGCACTGTAGCGAGCCCCGCGTGTGCCAGACACGAAACGAGAGGCAATGTTCTGCACCCTCTCCAACTTATCTTTATCTCTAGCAGTAGGCGGGTCCCAGACAGTGCACGCGTAGTCCAGAACCTACCTGACATAAAGTCTTGAATAAAATGTCACGACATGACAGTTGAAAAGTGTTTGCATTTCGGCGGAGAAATCCCAAGTTTTTGCATGTTTTAGGAGAGATATATTCGACGTGACGGCGCCAGCTCAAATCAGGGGTAAAATAAACGCCTGGATATTTAAATTCGAATACCTGTTCTAACATTGTGTTCCTAATAACATCTGAATGCACATCAGGGTTTTTCTTCCTTGCAAACTTCATATAGACAGTCTTGGACAAATTCAAATTCATATTCCATTTAACGCACCACACTGAGATTCTGTTCAAGTCTTCTTGGAACATTCCAACATCCAGATCACTAATGACAACACTATAAAAAACGCAGTCATCCGCAAATAACCGCATTTGAGATACTATTCCGTCACCAATGTCATTCACACACATCAGCAACAACAGCGGTCCCAACACGGAGCCCTGGGGAACACCAGACACAACCTGCACTCTTTGAGACTCGGCGCCATTCATAACCACAAACTGCTGACGTAAGCATAGATAATCTTTTACCCATGATATCACTTGAGGGCTAATATTGTAAAAATACATTTTTTGAATTAGTAAGGAATGCGCCACGCTATCAAAAGCCTTTTTAAAGTCCCAAAACACGCAGTCCACGCTAAGTCGCCTGTCCAATGCCTCAGCCAGATCGTGCGCAAATTCAGTCAGCTGCGTAGTACACGATAGGCCCCTTCGAAAACCATGCTGACGAGGATTAAACAATGAATGTGCGTCCATATGTGCTGCTGTACTGCTGAACAAAATATGTTCGAGCGCCTTGCACGCAACTGAAGTTAGAGATACTTAGATACTAGGGGAAAGTAAGGAATGCGACGCAATGCCCGATCAAAAACCTAAACAAAGGGGGATGCAGATGTTCAAATACCGTTTTAACCAAAAAAAAAACGGTTTTAATACATTCCAAGAATCGACTCCAGTGTAGAAGATTCCATGGCATCCTGGGACAGGCTATTTCCTTCCCGAACGATTCGCGGGAAGAACGAATTCCTTTAGCCATCAGTCCTGCCAGAAAAGTTTCTAGGCTTGTTAGAAAGATACCAATGTGCTCAGTGTCAACAGATATCTTCAGTGTAGTGCTCTGATTTCAGATTTCTTACCGTCGGAGATTTAGATGCACGTATTTCAGACTTTCGTGAGGTCTTCTTGCCTGGAATGTTCCTAAGTTTCCGCCATCTGAAATAATTCCCGGTTATGTTTCCAAAATGTAGGAATTAAAGAAGAAACTAATTACTTTGCTTGGGCGTAGGGATCCTAATCGACTGCAGGGAATTTCAGTATTGTCTTGGTGAATGTTTTCTATGCTCTTAACTTCGTTTCATGAGCGGACTTAATCAGGACCTTAATAAACCTAGTTTGACTACTGCTTTCTTTTGAATATAACATTATCATTAGATCTAAGACCATGCGATCATGACGTCTAGATATTTGCAGCTTTCTACGGAGGATCATTGCTGACCGTCTGTGCTATAAGAAGAATTGACAGCAGTTTTTTTTGTTTTTGTATTCTACTTTTTATGCCGCCGCGGTGGTTCAGTGGTTGTGGTGCTCGGCTGCTGACCCGAAAACACGGGTTCAATCCCTGCTGCGGCGCTCGAATTTCGACGGAGGCAAGAATCTAGAGGCCCGTTTACTGTGCTATGTCAGTGCATGTTAAAGAACCCCAGGTGGCCGAAATTTTCGGAGCCATTCACTACGGCGTCCCTCATAGCCTGAGTCGCTTCTGGACGTTAAACCCATAAGCTAACCCAAACCAAACCTATTCTATTTTTACTTTATTTTTCTCTGTTTCTTGATTATATTGTTAATAGATTGATTTTTAGGAGGTTTTGAGCGTTGAAGCTTTCATTTCTTGAGTGACGACGCTGTCATCTGAAAAAACTTACTATTCACTTGTATATGGTGAATGATACAAATGATGAAGAAAAGAAAAAAAGAATAGTTGCCGAAGTCCGCTTCCCAACGGTTGGCGGACTGAGGCAATGGTGCGCTTGAACCTACCACTTCAACAATGAGAGCCTGATGCTGATAAGCCTCTGTGCAAGTAAGTAATGTACCCGTCTTCAATATGGCTTAGACTACCGATGGGACACGCGATCTAAATCGTTTCCAAAAATTCGAGGCTGCCGATACAAAGAAACAGGCAATAAAGACGCTATTAGTAGCTTTTTCATCTAGTGTGTTGACACGTCGAACAAATGTTGCAACGAAAGCGCACTGTGAGGAAATCAATAGCAAAAGAAACCTTCTTCAGGAAACTACAGCCGTGACCAGTCGCGAATATGCCACGAAGTTTGGTGGAGAGTCAGAAAGCCGGCGCGGAAGCTATCTCGGCAGCGCGCTCCCAGACCATTCTGGAGCACTGAACAAATGAACCCCGGAGAGCGTGTAACCTCGTGTGTTGCTCCCAACGCCACCTCTCTCGCCGGCGCGGCGCGAAAGGAATCCCGTCCGCGCGCGCCGTTAGTCATTCCAGAAGTCTGGGAAATTACTCATTGCTAAAGGAGAGCGCAGAGCCTTCAGCGTGCTAAGTGATCCCCTATCCACTTCGCTCGCACGCAGGCGGCGGTAGGGCGGAAAGAACAGGCTCAAATCCTCTGAAAAATCAGTGGTGACGCGCGCTCGGCGCGAGCGTGAGTGCAATTGTGCGCCTCATACTTTATGTGCGCCTTGGCGCGATAAAACGAACAGACGCGGCGCGCGCCTTTACAGGGTGTTTCACCTAAGGCTTGACTTAAAACAGTGTTTAAAATAGGCTTTTTGAGTGAGAAGAGCGCTTTTTTCGGCATAGCATTTTCAGCGGTGTAGTACATCAGAATACAGCTAATACATGCTAATTAGCAGGATGGTTAAATATAAGTGAATAGCTCACTTTGTAACTACTGCCGTTAGGTTCCTTAATTACTGCGTGGCGTGTAGCTCGCCGTAAGCAATATCCATATCACTTTTTTTATTTCAAAAATGCGGTTACCCTCGGCACTGTGGCCTAACAAATTATGGCTCTTTCCACGAGTTACGTGCTCTGGAGAGGTTGCTTTGCCTACAAGCTTCTAGAAAGCGCATACATTTTGGCGCTATGTAGGTGGCATTTACTGGCCGACGGCGCCGAAGGCAACCTTGTTTTCTGGATTAAAAAACTCATATGGATACTACTTACGGTAGGCTAAACGTCTCTCACTAATTAAGATGCATGACAGTAATAGCGGAAAAGTTATCTTTCCAGTATTAGCTAACCAACCTGCTGTTAGCACGTCTTAGCAGTATTCTGATGTACTAAACCGATAACAATGATGCCCTTGAAACAAGTCTTCTAGTACAAAAAGCCTATTTTTAAAATTTGTGCAAAGCCTTAAGTGGAGCACTCTCTATATGAAAGACAATGAGCGCTGCCAGCCCTTGCCGCAGTTTAAGCTTCGGAGAGGCGCGCCCGCTGGACTCCCGTATACGACACCACTCGCCCAGGAAGGCAGCGTGCGCCGGAGGGAAGGCCCCGTCATGATCCTACGGTCGCCAGACAGTGGCAGTGCCAGATAAACATATTGTGTTTTGTTTCCTTGCCTCTCATCTGTATTAGAGCAGTCACTTAGGTGCAACACCTTTGTTGTTTATTAGTCTCTCTTGCGTGTTATTTTGTACAAGTTACATCGAAAACATAGCGCGAAAAGGACACGGGCGACACAGAACTGGACGGCACAAAACTGGATGGACGACATAGAACCGTCCCGTTCTGTCGTCGGTGTCGTTTTTGCGCTATGTTTTGGAAGAACTGTTACCAACTAGCCCAAAGCAAGCCAAGTTGCATTATTTTGCAAATCACTTTCTATGCGCTCGCATGAGTGATTAGAAGAGATGAGGCTTGGGCATGTTGGTAAGACATACTTAAGGGAAAAACTAGCGCACACGAGAAGACGGGACAAGCGAGGAGACACAGACAAGCGCTAACTTTGGATTTGCCGGATAAGTTAGCCGGACTTCGCGCTTTGGTTCCAAGTACGCTGTCGAGCCAAGGAAAGACGCTGCGGGACTACTGGCCTGTGTTCGTAAGGTGGCTAGGCGAGCGGACACTGATGAGAAGGACGCTTGTGTGTCGCAAGGTCTCTGCGCGCTCGAGCGCTGTAAACTGGAGCGTCCTAAAGTTCGGTTTCAACGTTTGTCGACCCTCCTCAAACCCGCCGACAAGGAACGGGGATTTGCTGTGCTTGGGCACGATTTGTTTCGTGTAAAGGCGTCGGAGGCTGTACAGACTGTCTTCAAGCAGATGAAACGCGTACCGCTAACAAAGGTGAAGGCGCGGGCAAAAAAGCTTTGCGACAAGCTTAGCCTGACGAATGTCGTTAAGGGCATAGATAATAGCGACAAAGATACACTGGAAAATGTTTTTCTCGGCTAAGACGCATAAGATAGAATGCCCATTTGGCGTCATTATCTCAGAGTGTGGTTCGTGGCAGAAGTGCGTTGCGTACTATCTGCAATCCAATTTGAAACTCCTCACTGTGATTGATCCTTTCCTAACCAAGGATTCTGCAGCCGTTATTGACTTCCTCAAAGCCAATGACCAGAAAACATAGCTGCTTTTTCAGTAGACCTAAAAGGTTTGTTTTACTCGTTGCCTCATGAAGGGCTGCTGTCTTGCGTCGAGGATGCTATCGACAATAGCGGCGCTGTCGACTTTCAAAATGCTTGTGGCGTGAGCACGGAAGGTTTTTTAGAGCTTTTATCCGTTTACCTTACTTCTACGTTTGTTACCTTTGACAACAACGTTTTCCTGCAAAAGCAAGGTGTTTGCGTCGGATCCTGCATCGCACCGATTTTGACTGACTTATCTTTAGCTCGTTGTGACAAGGCTCTTTTTAAGCGACTAACTGATCTAAAGATTTTAAAGATCTTTCGTTATGTGGATGACTTTTTAATTCTATTGGACCTGTCTGTTTTACTAACCCTCTTGTCGAACGATCTAATCTTCTCGTTAGTAGTCACCCTGTTGTCACGCGCATTTTAAATTCTTTTGTTGATTGTTTTTACCCGTTGACATTCACGTCTGAAATGCGTGAGCATGACAGCATTAGGTTCTTAGACCTGCGGCTGCGGTTTCGAAAGGACCATGCCTGTTGGATATACGAGCCCAGAGCTAACAACTCTCCTTTGCCATACAGTTCAGCGCATTCTAAACTTGTCAAAAGAAATATCGTTTCTTCGTTCCTGTCCAATGCTCTTGACAAATCCTGCCGGCATACGTTCGAGGAGCGTTTAAGCATGCAAGTTGCACGTTTGCAGGGTGCGGGCTATCCGACTCACGTGATAGCTTAGGTTGCTGAATGCTTGCATCGCAACAGGAAGGAAGCTTCTCGCCTGAGTCATGACTCATGAACAAAGAGCAGAGGACAGGAAAAAGAAAAGGATAGAAGAGACAACGAAAAGTTGGCGGTGATACCTTACATGCATAAGGTATCACACAACCTCAAGAAGGTGGGTCAGCGGTCTCATGTTAAGGTCGCGTTCACGGCTGCTGAGAGGCTGGGGAGGTTGTGCAGAATGAGTTGCCCGATCAAAAAGCGTAGACCCGACTGTACTATCAGACATAGGCAGACCTACGTCCATTGTCGGCTGGGGGTAGTCTACAAGCTCCCCTTGTCATGCGGTAGATTCTACATCGGGCAAACGAGCAGATGCCTCAACGTACGCCTAAAAGAGCATGCGAAGAAAGTCAGAGGTGGTGTCGACGGGCATCTGGCTTTGCATTGCAAGACATGTGACTGTGACCCTCCTTGCCGCCCGATTTTTGATGATACTGTAATCTTGTACCATCACCGCGACCAACTTACCCGGGAGATTGTTTAAGCGTCGAACATCGTGCGTTCTGGCCCGGATTGCATCTGTGAACCTTCCGTTAATTTGTCAAAAAAAGAGCTTGCATATCTGGCACGATAAGCAGATGGCTGCCGAGGGGGTGTGTGTCTTGTTGATGTTATCTTCGTTCCTGTTCTTTGCTGCCTTTCTGGACATGTGTATACATGCTCCCGATTTTGCAATAAACCGTCTGTTAAAAGTTAGCGCTTGTCTGTGTCTCCTCGCTTGTCCCGTCTTCTCGTGTGCGTTATTTTTTCCCTTAAGAGCGATTAGAGACTCCTCTGTGTCGTCTCTTTGCTGTATAAAGTTTTGTTTGTGAACAGTCTGCTCCGACCCATTCTCTGAGTTGCGATCGGCGAAAGCTGGCCACCACAGAATCACGCCGCGTCTAACTTGGTAGCTGGTTTCTCGCAGAGCTCGCCACGCTGAGCCGAGGGCACATTCGTTTAGACCAAGACCGCTGCCCCCACACGGTCATCGGGTGTATGGGAACGCATGCTACAAGTGCACGAAGGTGACACACAGACAGATGAGACCGAGGACAACTCGGTCGCCTTTTAAGCACAGCTGGCAGAGAGGGATGCCCGGCAGTTTTGAAGAGGAAAAACCCTTGCGACAAGCTGGACAATAAACATGCCAGCAAGAACAGCTTATCTAGACTGTAGGCGAAGAAATACATTGTCTCCACAGATAGGCATCCATTGACTGCGCCAAACAAAGGGCGCGATACTTGCATGCTCATTCAACAAAAAAGTGCACTTTGGGCGGGCGTCAAGATTATTGTTCGTGACGCCATTGTGTATTGCCACAATGCATGCAGGCACGACAGCTGCCGCAACAATCAATATGTCGTCCTCATTGTTCTTAACTGTTAGCCGGCCAAACCGCTTGGCATCCGCAAGTCTTCAATCATCTCGAAAGGCACGGATAATTCTGTCCACCGACGTATTCGACCTACCAGTCCTTAGGCATATCTGACGCCGCGGTACACCCTCCACAAAAAGCGTGGCGATTAATCTTCGGTCTCCAATCGGAACACATCGTGCCATTTCAGTAGACGACCCACCTTTGTTCGCAGTTCCAGGTTTTCATGCCCTTAAAAAGTATCCCAGTCCAATGGCAAGTCCCAATACCTGACGAGCCGCTGAAGGTAAAAGAATGGCGTGACAACCACATTCTGGTTGAATCAGTGAAAACCAGCTCGATAATTATGTAGACGAATTTTCATGCTGATGCAGTGCTCTTCTCGGGAGCCTTTTTATGTTTTATGTTCTTTTTTTGTCTCATTGCTATCCATTGTTCAATTAGAGCAAAGTGAGCAGCGAACGCTTCACCCTTGTCATGCGCCCGCCTATGTGCGAGCGTGACGTTGTGAATAAAGAAAGCGAATCATACCGCCAAACGCATCATGTAATCAGCTAGTCAGCTCCGAGCAATAAAAAGATACGGCTGCGAGCATGAAAGGAAGTGCACGCGCACTGCCATATGCCGACCCCAAAAGCGCAATGTCAGACGGGGCAGCGATGCAGTTTTATCTGATTCTGGCCGCCTGCAGCATGTCCCCACTTATTTTGCAGTCTGTTGCACATTAGTCCTAGAAACAATATATCCGCTATATATGGAATTAACTTTCTGCGTTTCAAATTCGTAAGATAGTCCAGCGAAAATCGCACCGTCATAAATCTACGAGCACTTACGACTTGCCCCAAGTGCCCGTCAATAGCATATCATGGATAGTCTTTAGATAAAACTGTTTGCTGTGGTTAAGCTCTGGTTACACCTGGAGGATTGCGAAAGGAACATCTGCGCGTAGCCATATATTGGCGCGTGACCTACATTGCCCACACTGTCGCCGTTTCGCGTGCTCCTGCACGACCATACTGCATATGCGCGAGGAGAAAGTGACATCACTACGCACAGCTGGCGTGCCGGCGACCCCAGCACGCTAGCTGTGCGCAGCTACCGCGCATGCGCAACTGGAGAGCGCGGCCGCGGCACTTCTGAGTCACCCGCGCAGCGATGGCGGCGGCGAGCCAGCTGTGCCAGTGCAAATCAATTGCCAGTAAATCTATTGCCACTAAATTGCCAGTGCAATTGCGCCAGGGCCAATTTACTAGGCAAACAATAGGCGTGTTGGGGAGGTTTTTGAACGGTACACTTAAAAGTGCTTATTGCCACCAGATGCAAGAAAATTTACATCAATATGATCAAATAAGCAAAATGTTTACTCAAGAACTGTAATTGTGCATGGTTGTTTATTTTGCAAAAAAAAAGTTTTGGAATTGTGACATTGAAATTTTTCACAGCTTCTTCCACGATGTAAATATATATTTTAACAAAACATTTACTGTTATTCAGGTTTTCTAGTTTAGTAAATGGGCAACGCGTAAATTGATAAGTCCTGAGAGCTTCAGCACAACGTTTCTGACTGTTTAGGAGAGCGTTAACTAAACAAACTAAGGTTGCGTTTTCATCAACTTATCTTTAAACTTTCGTTGCGCAGTACCAGTTTCGAAATGTACCTTGTTCCTAGCCTCTCGGGTCGCTTATTTGATGTGCATTATAAAGCTGGTCTTGTCAAACTCCTTCATTTTCTACCTCTTCCACTTGGCAGAACCACGAAAGCAGGTCCTTGTTATCAGGTGGTTGTTCGCGTGCTTTTGCACAGTATCACAAAATACGGCTTGTATGGCACACTCGTTTGCTCAAAATATTCGCTTCTAACGCAGAATTCGAAGAAAAACGGGAAATCACTGTTTTGACAATGTGTTCAGAAAGCGGCAAGCAGCTTCCAGATTTCTTGAACTCCAAAAACTAGGCTGCGTCTATTAAAACCACTGATAGCGGTTCAACACTAGCGCACAGCGCAATTGTACCAAAAATAGAACTATTTAAACGTAGAATCTTGTCCTCCAGGGTGTTGTGTCTAGTTTCTAAACGGAACAGATGCTTTAGGACATCGTTTGTTTATTTGCAAGAGAAGAAGCTACAAAAATCAAGCCTGACTCAAGTCACACTTCTTTAAACTGGGACTAGGTGCGGTCGGAACCATTTTGTGGATGTTTTTCCAGTGCATGCAAGCACGCTATTTAGAGGGTGTGTTCCTAAGGAATCCGGTCATATTTAAATCGCTAAATCCAAAATCCATTTTGCTCAACATTGCCTGCCATCCCGCCTTAAACTCCTGGGATCGAACTGTTCATCTATTTTATCAAGGTGACCTCATTCCAGGTGAGATGTCAGAACCGGTTTCACACCGTTCGCAACAATTCTTCTTTTCTTGTCATGAAATTCTACTGTGTATGTTTTCTACTCCTAATTTGTGGAGATCATCAAAACTCATCTGGCCCAGAAGTTCTGGGAATTAATTTTCAATTTAGCTGAACTGGACAACATCAAACATCCTGGCAAGATGGCTAATGCTGCCGCTCCAGAAATCAAGGTAAAGCCTACCGAATTACTTCAAGTTAAGCAAAGCGAACGAAGCGGAATCACAGAACCGCGGCGAAAAGGAACAAAATGTACAAGAAGCTTTGGTGGGTCCATTAAAGGGCTAATTAAAGTCCATGACCGAGTCCGCATAAACACTCTTGCACCTTTTGTTACTGATTTTTTTTATTTATTTACAGAATGCTGCAGACCCTAAGATGGGTCCAAGCAGGAGGGGCAAAAGCACAAAAAAAGAGGCGCGGCAGATTACATAGCACAAAAATAAAACAGTAATAGAACATAGTAAAGAACAAGGGAAAAAAACAACTCTGCAATTATCAATAAGTAATTTTGTTAATGGCATCGATGCTGTTTAGAGCCTCAGGCGGGAGTTCGTTCCATTGAGTTATTGTGTGAGAAAAAAATAAGTATTTAAAAGCAGTGATTCTAGCGCTGTAAGATGTTAGTGATTCCGTGTGACGATGTCGTGTTAGTGGCGTTGTGATGGGTTTAAGAAATAAATCAGGGCTCATGGAAAGTTTGTTACTTTTGAGTAGGAAAAGAAATTTCAATCGTTGAGTTTTTCTTCGTGTTTTCAATGTCTGTATGTTGTTTTGTGCCATAAGAGTGGTTGGAGAGTCAGTAGAACGATATTTATTAAAGATGACTCTAACACACTTTCCCTGGATCATTTCCAGTGCCTCAATGTTATGTTTTCTGTAAGCGTCCCAGACGGTGCATGCGTAATCAAGTTTCGGTCAGATGAAGGATGTATAGGCTAGAAGCTTTGCACTAGAAGGGGCACCTTTTAATCTATGCTTAAGAAAGCAAAGGTTCCGAAAGGATGACGTACATATGTCGAATATATGTTTGTTCCAGCTAAGGTTATTGGTTATAGTAACACTTAAGTATTTGTATTCGTTAACTTCCTCAAGCGAATGAGTTGGAAGGGCATACGGAAATGATAGGCTACTTTGTTTATTGGTCAGTTTCATAAAGACTGCTTTGTCATTGTTAAGCTCCATCTCCCATCTACTGCACCATGAGTGAATGATGTGAAGGTTAGAATTAAGGAATACCTGGTGTTTGTAGGATCTAACTTCATGAAATAAAACACAAACATCGGCAAAAAGCCTGATTTGCACTGGTTCCCTAATTACATCCACAATGTCATTGATGTAGACAAGGACAGTAATGGTCCAAGCACACTTCCTTGCGGAAGGTAATTGGAACAATGGGCATCAATACTGACGAACTGGGCGCGGTTAGAAAGGTAAGCAGGAACCCAGGAAATTAAGAAAGAAGGAAGACCGATATTTTCAAGCTTATATATTATTTTGGCATGAGAAACAAGGTCAAAATCTTTCTTAAAATCTAGAAAAATGACGTCCATCTGCCATGCTTTGTTTACAATGTCAGCAAAACTATGTACAACACAAGTTAATTGAGTGACGGTCGAAAAGCCCTTTCTAAATCCATGCTGGTGTGACGATAGAATGTCTTTGTCGTTTAGAAAGGAAGTTATATGAGTGGCTACAATGTGTTCGATTAGTTTACAAGAAGAAGATGTAAGTGATATCGGACGAAAATTAGTGAAAGGTGAGGCTGTATCTTTTTTCAGCATTGGCACAATCCGCGCAACTCTCGAATCCGTGGGAACAGTGCCGGTTGATAGGCTGGCATGAAAAATTATGGCTAGAAATTGGGATAAAAGTTCATCATAACGGCGCAAGAACATATTTGGAATTCCGTCTGGACCAGGAGAAAATAAGGAGGCGCGCAGAATGAGCAGGTACATATCATTTCATTTTTTATTTTTCCTTTTCACAGATAAATCTGTGAAAAGAAAAAAACAAGATTTTTAAAGCAAAGTTATTCGCCAGGTCCTCAGCGAAATACATAAAATTAGTTTGAGTTTAGTGGAATTGATCTAAAAACTTCGTCAGCCGGGCAAGAAATGGTATAAGGCCTGCGACAGTTCACTCGCAAAGCTATAATGAAAATGTCACCATCATCATCAGCCTGACTACGCCCTACGGAGGGTACTGCCTGAAAAGAACAATACTAAGCACTGGCTGAATGTGTGTACCGAAACAATGCCACACACTAATGTTACAATAATGGCCATAAACTCCGAACATTAGTAAGGTCCTGCCGTAAAAGTACGATAGCCGACCAATCATTAAACTAAATAAAAGAACATATTTTATTATTCTGACGGCTGATCAGTGCTTGGTGCTTCTCTGCGAATACTACTACCAGTAAGACGGAGTTTCATGATATCCTCCATTTCATTAGCAAAGCGCTCATCCTTTAAAAAAACAGGAGTAAATTTACTAATCTTCAAGTCCTGAGGGAGCATGCCTACCAGGGAGGATGTCAATAGCAGTAGCGAATGATATGTACCTGCTCATTCTGCGCCCCTCCTGAAACAAATGCGATATTTTATCCCTATCTATAAATGCTAATATGCTTAAGTTCAGCAGTGAAAGCTAGATTCCTGCACATGGGAGTTGCAATTCATCCAATTCTGGAGACTTACAATGTAACACGAACTTTTAAAAGAAATAATTATACAGAGGTGTGTCAGATATTGAAAAGTTTATTTGAATTGAGATAAGAACACCAATCAGAAATGCGATTACTGTAAGTTGCAGATCCTACACGGTTCCTCACAATTACAAGATTACAAGATTAATGGAGTTTCATTAGACAATGTTTCATCTTATAAATATCTGCGTAATCACATCACTAAACTTTCCTGGCTCATGCACATAGAATATGTTATTAACAATGAAAACCGTGCCCTTAGCTACATACGCACAAACTTCTCTAAGGCTCCGTCCCATTTGAAGTTACTTTTATATCAGACACTAATACGGCCAAAGCTAGATTATGCATCATCAATATGGGACCCCCCACGACTAACTTTAATCGATGCTATAGAACCTATTTAGAATCGGTCAGCTCGCTTCATCCTTTTCAATCATTCTCGCACGGCTAGTGTTTCTTTAATGAAAACTAAACCTGGTCTGACTAATCTCGCAGTTCGCAGAAATATTTCACGCCTCAGTCTTTTCAACCGCATTTTCTTTCATAACGAGACACTACAACAGCAATTTTTTTCTTCTATACCATCATGCGTGTCATCACGTGTTGATAATCCGCATAAAGTTTCCATCCCAACTTGTAAAACGAATGTGCTTTTTAATTCTTTCATACCGAAGACTAACACTGAGTCGAACAACCTTCCACCCCATATTGCCTGCTTTGAAGACGCGTCACCTTTCAAGCCACTTATCACCAAGCATATCATCAAACAAGCATCTGCATTCATGGTTTTTGCCTTTTGCCTGTACTTTTTACTGCGCATTCTTATTTCACCCACCCCCTCCATAACGCCCTGCGGGCCCTGATGGTATTTTAATAAACAAAAACCTATGTGACTGCGCTTGAGTTGGAGCTTCGTTTTTAAGTCCACGTTTATTTAGCCGCGGGGTCTTTCACAGTATATCTTTGATGCAAGAAGGAGGAACAGTACCGAGGGAGGGGTTAACATTTCCCCGCGCGAGTTGAATGTACCATAACTCAAGTAAAAGCCGCCTGCGTGGACGAGGGTCGATGTTCAGAACAATGGTTTCCTCGAACTCAGTCTTGTGGTCACACGCCTTGCAGTGCTCGGCTAACTCTCTTCGAACCCTGTTCATTGTTTCACATCCGATTTCTTGTTTTTTATTGTCTCGGAGAAATTCTTCGTTTCGCCATATTAAGATGCTGAGAACTTCGAACAGGGTATCATGTTTACAGCGCCTTGGGCTTTTTATTTCGGGCCTCGATCTTTTGTGTGGTGGTACAGCGTCCGACGGTGGAAATCGGTTTGCGTGTCGTTGATTTCCTTTCCCTGAACAAGAGCTAATGCTTCACTGACGGCTTTTGCATAAGGAATGCCAACGCGTTATTGCCGATGGCACGTGCTTGGGCGAGGGGTAGAATAATTTTTGTTTTTACTTAGTCTTTTTTTATTCTGGATAATAGGCTGAATGAAATAGGCAGAGTGTTTTTTCACAGGTCAGAGACAATTTGGAAGTTTCACTTCTTTTTTCTTCTGGAGCGGGACAGGCGCTGTCCGCTCTTTTCAATGAAGTTCTTGCGAAAGATGTGGCAAATGGTATGGTTGGAGCCGAATCAGAGGCACTGTCTCTTGTGGCTTGGCTTTATTTACACCGAGAACCGTAAGCCTTTCTTGTGCGTTGTGAACAGAACGTCGAGAAATAGAAGGCTGCCCTGGCGTTCATCTCGACGTAAACTTAATGGCTGGTTCCATGGAATTTAGGTCAAACGCCTCGTTTTTCTGTTGTGCGGAGCGGTTTGCGTACATTGTGAAAACAATCACTCTGGCGTTTGGTCTACTACGTCATCGGTCTGTGCAGTCAGCAGACCACCCGCTGTTCCCTAGCTGTCACTAGCGTTATCCGAATGTTCACCACTAGTTCACCACGGCATGCGCTACACAGTGGTTGTAGACGTATTGTGCGTGTGTTGTCTGTCTGTTGCGGGAAGTGCACGCATGTGTGAGCCTGTGTCACTCGGACTACAGTTCATATGCTTTGTTTAAGTCAGCTCCCGCGTATAAGGCGGCGGCGATAACTCGTTGCTACTTGCAATGCGTTTATTCCAAGTCTCCGGCGATCTAGTTCATAGCGATATAATAGCGCAGATTAAGACAGGACACACGAAGAAGACACGAACAACACGAGCGCTCGTGTTGTTCGTGTCTTCTTCGTGTGTCCTGTCTTAATCTGCGCTATTATATCGCTATGATCATGCACCAACAAGCCCAAAAAGCTACGCTTTTGATCTAGTTCATATTTATAAAATAACTGCCAGTATTTATTTTTCGGCGATTGCTTCACTCTATCAGGAGGCCCTATTTGCAGTCTCGACTTTTGGGCCTCCTGATGTATATACCCCATAACCATGTACTGTAAATATGAAATAAACTTGATTTGATTTGAAAAAAAAAAATATCAGGGCGATGAAGAGCATACGTAGGTAAAACCATGCAGGGGAGAGACATGCTGTGGGCGAAGAGAGATTTCATAAAACAAGTAGACGCGTAAGCATTTGTGTTAGTTGAGGGCATTTCGTTACAGCATCATATCCATCTGATGTGAGAACCAATTTCGGAGCGTCTAGCTACGAGGGGGTACCCAAAAGAAACCGGACTAAATTTTTTGCTCGGCAAAACTTCTGTGGTACCGCGTTTTGCCACTAGGAGCGCATAGAACGAACATTCCAGAGTCAGTAAGCCGAGTGCCGTCGTTGAAGGAGGTCAGACTAGTTTAGACAGAGTTTTAGAGTGACGACTGTTTTGTGTGAACGTCGTTTTTGCAATGGCTGATTTTCGTGAACAGCGTGCGCCGGTGAAATTTTGATTTTTGCTCGGAAAAAGTTGAATGGAAACTCTTGAAATATTAAGAAAGACGTACAAGGACGATGCTATGGGGACAAGTCGAGTGTTCCTGGACCGAATCCTAGATCAAAGCAACAATCTTGCCAATGGAAAACTTCAAATTCACCTCGCCTCAAGAAAGCTCGTCAGGTGAAACCAAACCTCAAACCAATGCTGATTTGTTTTTTCGACGTGAGAGGAGTCGTCCATTGAGAATTTGTTCCGCAGGGTCAGATAGTTAACCAGGCTTTCTACTTGGATGTTTTGAAAAGATTGGGCAACAGTGTGCGGTGGAAGCGGCCAGATTTGTGGCAGTCGGGCGGCTGGTTGTTCCATCATGGCAATGCCCCTCCTCACACAACCCTGTCTCTACTACAATTTTGGACCAAAAATGGCATGACTCCTATTCCTCAACCCTCATACTCTCCCGACCTTGCCCCGTGCTACTTTCTTTGTTTCCTAGAATGAAAAAATAGGTGAATGGAAAGCGTTTCGCTGATGTTGCTGAGGTGAAGAAAAAAACGACGGAGGCACTGTCAAGCATCACAAAAGATGAATTTAAACAATGTTTTGAAAAACGGAATGAAAGATTCGACAAGCGTATCATTGCAAGTGGGGAATACTTTGAAGGAGATTGAAGGTCTGTGCTTACAATGTGAACAAATAAGTTCAAACAAAAATAAGTCCGGTTTCTTTTGGGTACCCCCTCGTATATGTCTGGCTCTTGGACGCGCCAAGCTGAATTGTATTCGTTCCTAATAAGGTCTCGTCTACATTTTTGGTCGGGCTCTGTTATTATTATTCCTCTCTTGTGGGAGCTTTTGTTTGGTTTTTGTGCTTGCGGTCATGATCGGCAAGCGCCAAGGAGTCGAAAAGTGTTGGTACTTCAGAACAGTGAATATATTGCAATTATGCATTCATTTTTTTATTTTGTTTGCCAGCCTTCATGTATGGTATAAAGAGCATGACTCTGAGGCCATTTGCCACATGTGTTTGTTGTGTCGACGTCTGGGATAATGTATCGTTGAAAAAAATACTTTATGAAATAAAAATGCTCATGTACATTGAATTTGAATGATGTCTTAGGCTACATTGAGAAAAAATTATTCCAAGTGTTCATTACGCAGAGGAAATTGACTTTGCGTTTCTTTTTGTGCACCACTAGTAAAATGCGCATCTATGCTGTGACATTGCTAGAGGGTAGAACAGAAATCGCAATAACTCTTGGGAGAGCTGCATTGGTGGACACTTTAAACATGAAACGCAGCACTGAAATAATCTACACTACCATGAAACTAATACTGCAGGCTACTCATGCTCTTCAACTTCTCTAAATAATCTCAAAAGCTATGGTCACGCTTATAACGCACCAAACCAGTGCTTGGATGCCAGAAATTCTCTGTTGCTGTGCTACTATGAGCGCTGTCGCCCCTCGATATTTCTGTAGCCTTAATGAGCGGCTCTTGGAGTGGTGAATCAGAACTCATTGCTGGCGTCGGTGATATATGAACACATACTATGAGCATAAATTTGGCATTGCGGTTCAAAAACAAAAACTTGTTTATAAGTTTGTTGGTCCCGAGTGCTGTATCAGAAGTCATTAATGTCACGGTCAGCAGCCCGAATGCTTGCTTTGAAGCTAAATATCGTAGTCAAGACTAAAAACTCAACACTTATCAATTTTTTTTCTCTCACTGCTGTCGACATTTGTCCTACAGAACTTTACAGAAAGCTGACTTTGTTTAAAAGCAATGCTTTAAAGCGAATGAAAGCAGAAGTGTTGCTTCGGAAGCAAAATTAACCATACATCATGATCGAAGTTAGGCAGTAAACAACGACCGAAAGAGGAGAAACGGCGCAGCCAAACTAGGTATTTTTCTAGCAATTTGTTCACTGGTACAATGTGAGATGTTCATATCTGAAAAAATATAGATCCTGTGCTAGGACGCTCTTCAACGTGTATGACGAATTTGGTTCCCTCTTTCTTTCTGCTGTATTTTGACAGGAGTTCTGTCTCTATACACAGTGTGAGTGAACTGAAGCTTCACCTGCGAGTGAATTGTGTCTGGCCGTGTTCCTTGTTTTTTCACTGCGCACCTCCTACTTTCTGCATGCTTTATGAAATGCTTTGAACTTGCGTTTTCCATGAATGCACGTTCGGATTCTTCGGTCAGTTGAAAATTCTCTGTTGAGCTACACTATTGATCGCAACCACGTCCGTCATGGGGACCAAATATGGCTATCATACATCATTTGAAGGTATTGCTGAGACATTAGAGATTCTTAACTGTCCACTATTTAGATAAGTGCGGCGGTTGCTATGCTACACAATATGTTAAAGGGACACTGAGGAGAAATTGAAGTTGGTTTGTATCAATAAATTAGCAGCTTCTGATTACAAAAACGCCAAACTCGCAAGTACAAGCGTGATAACGTCATAGGACAAGACAGCGTTGCTAAAACCAGTGGTTCTATCACGTTCAAGAAGAACAGCGCGAAAAGACAAGGACCACAGGAAGATACACAAAGACAAGCGCTGACTTTCAACTAAAGATTTATTGCTCGGAACGTGGAAATAAATACATCAGGCTCTAAGCAACAAAAAGAACACGTAGGGTTGATACACACTTATCCACGCACACAAAAAATACCAAACAGACACAGCAGCATTACTTCCTTGCAGATAGAAATTCTAATTCTTTCTTTGACAACGATAAGGAGGGACTACTGATACATGCGTCATTTAGCCGGACGATTTCAGCAGCTTCAATGATTTCTCGAGCCAGCGTATTGGGGTGTCTACTTAACACTTTTGTTTGTTGGAAGAATGGTTGGCACGTTTTGCTTTCGCAATCTCGGCAGTGGATGCCGAGGTGCCCTTTAACAGTATTATAAACAGTGATATTATGTACTCTCAGGCGCTCGTTCAGGCATCTCCCGTCTGGCCAACACACTGTTTCCCGCACGAAAGTGGAATAGAGTAAATGACACCTTCTTGGCATGCAACAAACTGATTTTCATGCTTTATGGAACACTTTTTTGGCGTGAATTCATCATTCACTTGTTTACACAATTTCCCAAGCTTTTCGGGAGCCGAAAAAAGAACTCTTACTTGAGCTCGGTTGCCTATTTTCTTTAGCTTATGGGAAATTTTATGAATGTAAGGAACAACTGTTGTCTTTTCTTTTACCTTGGCAGACTCTGTCAGATCATTCTTGTTGTTTTTGCTTAAACTTGCGAGCATCGATTCAGAAACGGACACGAGCAGTTGCTTGGGATATCCTGCCTTTACAAGGCGATCAGTTTGCTGGTTGAAACTGTCTTGTTGAGCGTGAATGCAAGATTTATTTAGAGCGTTGTAATAGCATGACTTAGCCACGGCGCGTTTAACTAACTTGGAATGCGACGATGCGAATGGAAGTACAGGCTTGTTGCTTCGCGGTTCAAACGACCAGCAGGTATGATTCGGCGTAAAGCTGAGTCTAAGATCAAGAAATCTAATCGTATTATTTTCAGGAACTTCGGAAGTCAACGTGAGTGGATGAAGGCACTGGACAAAAATATCTTCAATCTCTTGCTTGACTGGTTCAAAATTATGGACATCGGTGTCTAACAGAACAAAGAAATCGTCAACAAACCGAAATCAGCGCAAAGCTTTTGACCCTTCTAATTGTCGTTGGAGCCTTGTGTCCTTTTGTGCGAGCAACAGATCACTAAGCACGGGCGCTATGCATGAGCCGATGCAGACTCCTTTCTTCTGCAGGTAAAGAACACCATCCCAGATAGCAAATGTTGAATTTAAATACACTTCAAGCAGTTCTAGGAACCCTGAGACTGAGATGCCTGCCTCATTTTGGAAGGCAACAACGCCGTGTTTATCGATGCATTCTTCGATACATAAAAACAGCTCATCATGCGGCAGTGAATAATAAAGGTCTTTTACATCAAACGAGCAAGCCATGAGGCCTTTGTTCTTATGGGTTTCTAAAACCTGAATTACGTCCTGTGATTTTTTCACCAGAAAGGGATCGTCTAAGGTCAATGAATTTAAAATCTTCTTAAGAAACACTGCTACTGATTTTTGCCACGCGCCGTTCTCAGAGACGATTACACGGAAAGGACATTCCGGTTTGTGCGTCTTGGCATTAAAGAAAAGCTGCAAACTGAGTCCTTTACATTTGTCAATTGAATTTGCCAAGACATCAAGGTTATGTTTTTTACATGTTGTTTTGGCTTTTGCCTTGATCTTAGCCAGAGAAACCTTCTTTGCTGCATTGAAGGACGAAAGAATGGCTTCTCGACCCTTAGTTACATATAGATGCGACGGTAGCACAAGGAAGCCTCCTTCCTTATCCGCGGGAAGTAAACGCAGCGAATGTTCCTTCAAATAAGACACAGTTCTCTTAACTGGACCGGAATTCCCTGGTCCCTTACAACGTAGCAACGCATCGACTCCTTCGGACCCTACGTGTTCTTTTTGTTGCTTAGAGCCTGATGTATTTATTTCCACGTTCCAAGCAATAAATCTTTAGTTGAAAGTCAGCGCTTGTCTTTGTGTATCTTCCTGTGGTCCTTGTCTTTTCGCGCTGTTCTTCTTGAACATGGCATACTAACTCGCCCAAGCATCAGTCCTAACGAGGTTCTATCACCACTGGGACACGAGAAGTCACGAATCACTAAGGCTAACAAAGGAAGGTTGCGCGGTTGAATACTGAAGTAAGTTTTGTTTTGAAAACAATAGTGCGCTTTTATCACACAAGGAAGACCGACAAAAGAAAACCCGAATGTTGTAAGCAAAGAAAATGAATACTTAGCGGCGCCACAGGCGGCCAGATGAGTTTCGGTATATCATGGCGCTTCGCGTGTGTGCGCTCTGCATGCCCGCGCGGTTTCGTTTCTGAAGCGCCTCAATTTACAAGCGCGGAACAGCAGAGGAACTCCAAGTGCGGCTCCAAATGCCAGTTAACTTTTGAAGGAGCCTGTTAAGGTTAGCCAGATGATCGCCACGGTCGATGACAAACTACGATGTCACGATTTTCGTTGATCGTAGAAGGCAGTTTGCAGTGTAAAGATCACCCTGAGTCTTCGTACGCTCGCCCGGCAGAACGTTCCCGGTTGTGCCAGTCAACTTCCAACTACTTGACGCTCTTTGGGGCTGAGGTCGCTGAAGTGCAGGCCGGAGTTATTAGACACTTTTAACATACCGTGTACCGTGCTCCCGTTACCGGTGCCTAGGTTCCAGGAGCCCGCACGCAACCAATGAGCACGCGCAAATGTCCTTGACGTCGCCAGATGGCGCCTCGTACCCGGCAGCTACGCGCGCGCCTGGAGCATCGGGACCAATCAGCGCCTGCTCACTCCGCTAGCAGCAACACGTTACACGATATGCTAAAGGTGTCTATTTGCGAGAACTTCGTTGACGACTTCGAGAGCGGGATCCATCGCAACGCTGGCAAAAGGTCAGTGCAAATGTAAATGAAGCGACGGTAGGGACGACCGCGATAGCCGATAGATGCCTTAAACGTGCGCCCGGCGGTAGTTTCCATTTCGGCTGCTACTAGGCCGCACCGCTAGCAGCGAGAAATCACGGAGTGTGCGTTGCGTCATGTTTCACGCCATATGTGACGTCACTTAGTCGTATGTCGTCGTAAGAGAGTCTCAAGTTTGAGTCAGAGCGGCGGGGAAAACTTTGTCAACTTCGAATCCAAATTTCCGATAAATAAATTCATCTTTCCCTGCCGGCCAAGTGGCAACAAAGCCATGAAATGCCGAACTATCGAATTTTGCTATAAAAAGTATTATTAGAGCTCTCCTCACTTATCTTTAACACTGTTACGTTCTTCTGAGCCAGCATGGCACCACAGACATTATTGTTTCGTGCACGAAATGTGTAACCAGTGGGCGCATTCGTTTTGCAGTACGGGACTGTCCGGGACTACTTGCGGACTCCAGTCCGGTGCACGATTTTCTCAGGCAACCCTGAAGCTCCGCCCACCAGTCAGAAAGCGGCCCGCATCGCCATAGCAACGCGTTAATCTTTCGCCTCTGCCAGTCCGCGGTCTACTTGGGGCTGCGGGGAAGGCCGCAGACGACAGCTTCCCGGAAAGTGAAGTGCCACGCTGGCAGCCATATTGGGTTAGTCTCTGTGTGTATTCTGAGTATTTTGCCTGTTCTTGCATGACCATACCGAGCGTTAAACTTTCACATGAACTCCGTAGCTACTCTCTGAGCCATCGGAAGACTTGTTGTTCTTGCATCTCCGTTCTATTTTCTTGAAATTCACCACAAACGGAGCGCCTTCGGAGCTGCGAGCGCGTATTGTTTGCTCGTGTCGTCGAGAGGTTCTTGTTTCCTTGTTTTGTGATATGCTGTCTGCGCGCTTACCTGACAGCATCGCAGGTGAACCACTCGTATACAGGAGCAGTTATAGCGCTTGCTGTCAATATTTTTGCGAAGACTTTCGGCTATCTGCCTATCCGCAGCCAGTTGGGCTACTATGTACGGACTTCACCGAAAGCAGTAGTGGCGAGCATACCCCCGAAGCTGAGTTCTGTAATGCACCCTACGGTAAGCTGGAAGTATGGTCTTCAAATCGAGTCAGTGATCGCGATCTAACGCACTACGTTGCTTCTGCGTCGTGGTGGCTATGGCTTGAGTCGGCTGCTTGCAGATAACAGCGGCCTGGTACGGTTAAGGCCGATTCACACGACGGACCGTTCGCCCGCGGCCCGCGCACTACGTGTGCATACGTCAGCACTTTGAGGGGCGCGCTGTCGGCCGCCATCCATCCATGCATCCAGCGCGCCTCTCAAAGTGCTGACGTATGCACACGTAGTGCGCGGGCCGCGGGCGAACGGTCCGTCGTGTGAATCGGCCTTTACCGAGGGGGAGCCCGGCTCCGGCGGCGAGTCCGCAAGCAGCCGCTGGCAAGTAGTTCATGTGACCATGACAGTGTTTCCTCTCAGAGCGGAAGCCGAGACCTGTCAGCAAGTAGTCTAAGATTGGAAAATCGAATATGCCCAGTGTGCACTAAGGAGCACTTACCGCATATGTCGAGGTTTATCATCCCGAAGCTTGATTGTGGTCACGACATGTCGTGTAGTGGTAAGAAAACTGACATCAGCCACCCCAGGCCATTGCTATCTACCAGCGTCAAACGCTACTAGGATGATTCTACATTTCTACGCCGCTGAAGTATACTTGTAATCACTGGGACTAGATCTTCAAACTATACTCGGCGGCCGAACGTCCTCGCCACAATGTCGGCAACGGACGGCGAATGAAAAGGAATGGTGATCAAGCAAAACATACTAGACGCATACTTTTGTTATAACAGCACGCCTCTACATGTTTGCAGTATTTTACTCCAGTATTCGTTGGTGTCTCTCACATCTGATAGACCAACTTGCCCTTGCATAGGCTTTATTTTTACCTTGAAGCACAAAACCGCCTCTTGAGCCTTTACAGTGGTAAAAAATGCTTTATTCGAAATACTACACTTGACAGGCGACAGTTATGTACACTCGTGCTCAAAGTCTTCGTCGACATGGTCTGCCTTTGAGCTACTTGTTGAGCGCTGACTGCATCTTTAGTTACCACAGGTACCTCAAAGGCTGGGACAAAAGTTCGCACCTTGCAGAAGTTTATAGCTTTATTGGTGCATTTATTACTTCACTCCATGGCTTACTTAGCTTAAATGCAAACCCTCTGCCCTAAAGATATCACTAGTGGCGTACATAGTTTGTTTTTACTACAGTATGCATGGTGAGCAAGCGATGAGCATTCACGAATAGGATTACGCTATCTTAGATATTTTTGCGCAACATAGCACTCGCTATCTGTTGTCTGTATTTATTGCGTACTTCTGGAATTGCCACTTCTTTCTTTATGGGTTCACTAGCTGCGTTTAGACTGCGTTCAGATTGTTATGACCTTTACAGAACTGGAGCATCCAAGGTCATCCATGAAAGAAGATGATTTCGCATACTTTTAGTATGATAGATACGTTTGGTATGATAGACTCTGGAGGCCATTGAAAGGAATATCTAGAGCTTGCAAGGAAAAAAGAAGCTTATTGAAAGTGTGCATAGCATGTGACAAATTTTCAGGGACGAAACCATCTACCGTGTCATCAGCAGTGGTATCCTGAAACTTCACATCTGTGGGAAATAGCCATCATGACCCAAGCTGCATGAACATTATGCCCCAACCAACAGATGAGACTGCATTTTTATTTCCAGTAGCTGCAGATGAGGTTGTGTCTACTATCTTATCTCTAAACAATACTACCAGTACTGATGTAGATGGTTTGGAGATTCGGCCACTTAAACATGCTGCTACTATTATAGTCCCTGTTTTAGAGTACAAAATTAATCAAATATTTCCATGCGGCCAATTTCCTCGCCGGCTCCAAGTGGGAAAAATTACTGCCATTTTTAAAGGTGGTGAGAAATGTAACATCTCTAACTACAGGCCAATTTCAATACTCCCTGTATTCTCCAAGGTCGTTTCGAAGGTAATACACGTACGAATGAGCTCATTCTTAACCAAGCATCAGATTATGACAGCGTATCAGTTCGGTTCACCAAAAAACGCTCTACAGAAAGCGCCCGCTTGTAAAGAAAGCGAATGCAGTGCTTTATGTATTGAACACTTGGTGTCTAAATAATTCCTTATCTATAAACGTCTCGAAGACAAAATCAGTTCTTTTTCGCCCTAAAAATAAACCAGTTAATTCAAATATTGTCCTGCAACAACTTGGTCTTCCAGTCATAGAGGTGGTACCAGTAATAAAAACCTTAGGTGTTCTTTTTCATAAGAATATGCAGTGGAACGCACACACTGACCTCGTTCACTCCAAACTATCCCGAATAGTTGGTATTCTTGCACGTTTTCGTTACTTTCTGCCTAAGCAGATTAAATTACTTTTGTATAACTCTCTTTTCGCATCCACATAATCGTATTGCTACTTAATATGGGGCACAACAACGTACACAAACTTGACCAAAATTTATCGACTGCAGAAAAAAGCTAAGAATTATTTCAAATCAACCCAATGACGCACATACAAAACCTCTTTTTGATGACCTTAGATTACAACCATTACCGAACCTGTTCAATGCACTTCTGTTAAAACGTCATCATGTCTTTCATCTAAATAATAACCCTTTCCTTGAAAACCTTTCGACCCTGTCTCCATTTGCGAAAGCATATAGCACACGAAGCAGTCAGACATGGAAGATTCCTCACACCCATACTAACTATGGCCGCCAAATGCTGATGTACACACTACCACACGCTCTTAAGTCTTCTGATAACACGTCCAAGTGATTTATCAATCAGTGTATGTGTAATTACTCAAGACATTAACACTTGCAATTGTGAACCCGTAATGTTAGCCCGATCACTTAACGTGTTTTTATGATTATGTGTTGCCGTCGCCATATGTATATGGCTTTTCTTTATATCGCTGTCTCTTTTTGTCCACTGCTGTATTGCTCTGTGAACGGGGTGCTGGCCTTTGTCAAGCCATTACAGGCTTTTTGCTAGCACCCCGTAGCATCACGACTTTTGTAACATGATTGTTGATGCTAAATAATTTTGAATTTGAATTTGAATTTGAATTCCTTGTCGCACAAGGTTGAGAAATAGCTATACAGCTGGCATGTGCGGATTGTGCTCTCAGACTCTATTTGAAGCATACACCAAACATCATAGAAGTTATGCAAGAGGTTAACTGTATATAAACTTCTGAGGGTGCCCCTCAGAATTTTGCCGCGAAAAAAAAATGAGCATATTGGAAAAGTTGTCGCACGAAGCTGAAGCTGTACTTCTCGCATTAAACGCAGAAATATATGCACGCATATTTCGGGTGGTAACATCGTTCACAGAGCATACCTGGGTACTCGTTCGCTTTTTATGCACAAAACAAGTTCTTGGCCTGTCATTACAGTGGCGCAAAAGAGCTCTGCTTACTTATCACGTCCAGTAATGCAATATCAGAAATTGCAAGTGTTTACCCGGAGTTCCCGCATTTTAATTTATGTTGATTTGCAATCTTAATACAGTCGCCAGTAACGTGATATCGCAACCTGCGTACACAAAGCAATACCTACTTCAAGCAAAGACGATTTACCGTCGATATATGCAGCCCTCCTCGGCGTTCTGCAGTGAAATGCGTCACGTTGGATCGTTGAGCGCGGCCCCAGCGAGTGGTAGAGAGGTGCAGTGAAGACGTCAAATTCAGCGAAACTGTCACTATACGAAGTGACCACTTCGAGCATAATGCAAGCGGCCGGCCTTCTCTATAAATGCTTACAACACTCCTCTGAGCGCACAGCTTCCCCGAAACTGGTACGCAGCTGCGAAGCTCTCGGCTGTGGCGAGAGACGATGTCGGAAAAGTGCACTAGCGCGGAGCAGTGTCTCGATCGCTCTCCTCGGTTTTTCTGCCTGCCACCAGGTTTCAATAATACTGCGCAATAAATTCGCGAGACTTTCTTTTGAAGCAATAAAACGTCGTTATATATAGTATATACAAACACTGTACCATAGCCATTGTTTGTTCTCGTTCTGCTCGATTGCCACAACAATGAATATTTATTCACACTTCCATTGATTTTATTTTGTTAGCACGCTAATTTTGTTCGAAAATAAGACATTCCTTTTCGTGTTGAACTCTTTGAGGCACATAACGCAGTTCATCATTCGCCTCTTCAGCCCCACTACGGCCACTGCAAACGGAAGACCTTTCCGATGTCTCTCCATTTAATCCTGTACAGTGCAAGCTGGGATCATCCTATCCACGAAAGTTATGGATGTCATCCCCCCACCTATCTTTCTGCCGCCCCCTGCTGCACTTGCCTTCCCTTGGAAACCACTACTTTACTGTTAAGGACCATCAATTATTGTGCCTTCGCAATGCATGCCCGGCCCATGCCCATTTATTTATTTTCTTTAGGGACTATTTTATCCAGTGGAACTACTCGGAGAGGGCGTGCTCCAAGTGCTTCTCGCAGGTAAAACGCGATCGGCCGAAACGTCAAACGATAGGCCTACAGGACTGGTTGGTAAGAGATCCTTTAAGGTGACTTCGCCGCTTCATACTTGTGTTTTCTCCGGCTATAATATCCTGTAGAGAAATATTCTTTGGCGAGCACATATTACCACACTCATATCTTCAACCAAAATATCTGTAGAATTTGTGTATTGACATCTTTGTCATGCGCCGCATAAAGTGAAGCTTGTGGCTTACAGAACCAGTAACAGACCTAAACATGAGCAGGCTAGCTGTATGTGGGACTAGGACGAAATAAACCTAAGAGATCTACTCGAATCGATTCAAAATTGTAATAATCCCTTAGTTCATTCTGCATATTTCTATACAATCAGAGCTTAATTTCTAATAGTCATTCTGTTCTTGAAAGCCTCAGTGCTCGCCGCAGCAGTGCCAACCTCCTCTGTTTCCTCCGCAAGTTTTTCGACAGCTTTATTAATCAAACACCTTACACCTTTGACTTTCCTGGCCACTTCCCTTACTTCAACTTTTCTGCTTTCGTTTTCTCTGAATGTTCCGAAGTGAAATTCCCTTTTCAGATGCTCCAGTCGCTTTTATCTCAACGAAATGACGTATACAGCTATTGATAACTATGTAACCGATCATTTATGTAAAAGCCCTTGAGGGGGGTCTGTAAGGTAAATAAAATAATTGAAGCGAACCCTGTTTTGTGCGTGGCCAGCACACGTCACTATGATTTATGGAGTGATTAGTCCAAATATTAACCGGTTGTGAAAGTCTAAACCCTGTCATTTTATTTGTTAGTTTTGTATTCAGTAAGTTATTATCACTGCTACCTCACGTCTGAGACGTTTCAAAAGTTGTTGCTTAGAGTGAAGACAAGAGATCATAATACATAACTAGGTACTCGCTTTTCAAACGGTCCAGGTTGTAGCTCTCACATAAAAAAAAAGTAATAATTTTGTTCCAGAACATGACTTTGCGCGGGAAAAAAGAAAAAAAAATCATGACCATCAAGATTCCCTAATTTTTATTTCTATATTCTGTTGTCCAAAGTATAAGCGTTCTGATGTTATTTTAATGATGCTTACGTTTATAAATACCGGTTCATGCGACGTATTATATCCGTTTCCTAGACCGCTATCTTTCCAGGAAAATTATTCTTTCCATGTTCTAGGGCAGCGCAGCCGGCAGGCAGCGTTACAACGTGGCTCCAGGTATCGCAAGTGCCTGCACACTGCATTGTCCCTCTTTTCAAAGGAGAAAACTGATGATGCCATGCATGCAGGTGGCGGCTTCAGAGCATAAACCTTTCAAACCTTATTGCACGAGCGAGACCATTGAATGTCAACAAACGCCACCTCCTTATTGTTCGCACTTGCCTTGTCTTCTTCCGAAAAATAGGCCATTGTCTGGGTGGCGAAGCACGGGAACAATATATCTAAAGGGGTAAAGTTGTTGACACCAAGCTGTTGGTTTCTTAGAACAGCTGGAAACCCGGCAGCATATTGTAAACTCAACACATGTGTATTTCAATCCATAGTTTGCGTATCCTTCGCTGTTGCACGAATCTTCCACGCGTGCGAGTTCCTTAAAGCTTTTGAAGCATTATCAAGCAATCCTGCAGCAAGATATGAAAGTTGAATGTTTTCTCCTTTGTATAACAGTCGTGATAATTGGTAAGTTTTCATTGCTAACTGCTGAGGACCTTTTAACGGCAATTTAAGGATGCCAAATATTGCGAAGATGCTGTTGGTTCTTCCTTTTTTATCTCAAAATCGTAAGAGGGCAAATAATAAAAATGCAACCATCCCGTGGTAGTTCGTTCCCCGTCTGGTTGTGATCTTCCTTCAGGACCACGGGAGACGGCGCTGACTTAAGATACAACTGTCAGATTGTTCCTATTTTGAGCGAGGCCCTCACAGTACCAGATACATACAAGATGACTGCATTGTAAGAACGAAGTGCGCATATATCAATGACGTTGTAAACGATGTTCCTGTAAAATCGATACTATATAAAGACGACCGTGCCCTGCATTAAGGAATAGAGAGCCCCTCGGATCAAGTATTGTTGAACAACGCACCTCAGAAGCTTGTTGCCTGGCGTGAAGATTGGCAGATTGCGGTAAATTTTACGAAAAGTGCTTATATGTGTATTACTCACAAAAAGAAGAAGCTTAACTTATCGATAACAAACAACCTCAAATGGAACAGCACATTGGTAAAGTAAAAGATAACGCCTGCTGTAAATTTTTTTTTTCTCAGAAGAGCCTTAACACTGTCCGCAATGAATGTCCATTTACTGGCATATAACACAATTATACTTCCAGAATTCGATTACGCAGCAATTATCTTAAACCCTCTTACACAAACTAACATCAATATCTTGGATGGGTGTAGAAAAAATTACTTCGCTTTATCTGCAATAATTTTTCCCGCACGTCAGCCACAGAATTTTTAATACGAGCCAACTTTCCACAACTATCCCATCGTGATCGCGTTTCCCGACTAAAATTCATGTAGCAGGTTCTAAATGGACACTATACAACGTTGGCATCTCTGGCATAATGACATTCTCTTCTGGATATTCCACTAGGCAGAGGCATCAACTAACTATGAAGCCTTTCCATGCAAAAAATTTATTTTTTAAAGCTTTTTTTTCCGAGGACCGTAACTGACTCGAATAACTTCCATATTACAGAGTGACTCAACCTTCCCCTTCTTTGTTTACTGCCAGTCTGTGCTGATAGCGAAAAAGCTCAAATACACCTCTTTTTCTTTTTCTGCAGTGCATTGTTTTGCGTGTTTTTGCAGAGCATTCTGTTGTGAATGATGTTTCTTGTTGTGGCCCGGGAGTGTACCTGTAAATTTTAAATAAATAAAATGAATTCTCGACTATGATTATACTGTACTTTGGGATACAAGTAGAGAATGAAACAGTTAAAGTGGGGTGTGCGCAAATTACTATTCCCGAGCATTTAGGAGTAAAAGACGATCAGCTAGTAGAAGGGAGTCGACACATATTTCCTTCTATTGTGCTAGTGACGCCTTGATATAAGACTGAAGGAAACACTTTGATCAGAATTGCCACCAGCAGAAAAAAAGATGTACCCGTGGCATGTTGATAATTTTGACTATAAAAGCCAGTTCTATAAGGTTACTATGCGAAGTGCCATAACCTATACTTCGTAATTCTCTCGTATTATGCCAAACGTCCTTTCTCTCCTGCTTAAAATTTTAGAGCAAATATAGGCAGCTGATTGCATGTTCAGCATGGCAACAAAAAATCGTTAACCAGCGGAGAGTTTACATAATTCACCTTTTTGTGTCAACATACTTTGCTATCGCCGCTGAAGCCATCTCAATAGCTTAAAAGGCTATTTTTTTTAACTAAATGGTTCACTTTCAGTTAATCGTTTTTTATTCAGGG
The DNA here is from genome assembly GCF_055824585.1 of Amblyomma mixtum. NCBI lineage: Eukaryota > Metazoa > Arthropoda > Arachnida > Ixodida > Ixodidae > Amblyomma > Amblyomma mixtum. The sequence goes on along the minus strand of NC_143021.1, from coordinate 100,036,432 downwards.
GACTCAATATGCTATTATGCTGTTTGAAATATAAAAAATTCCACATTTTTTTTAATGCAGGAAACGGTTACAGTGCCGGCGGTTACCGACCTGGCACTGCTTTCTGCTACCCTGACCCCAGGGTAAGCCTGAGACTTTTCTTGCACCAATATACTGAATGATAATGTTACAAAAACTGAAATATTAAAAAAAAATAGTGATGATAGCCTGCTGTTATGTTTACATCCAAATGTGGCGAAGGTTCACTGCATTCTAAACAGTGTTAATATAGGCAAAAACATGGTAGGGTTTCAAGTAGATAACCCTAATAGACGGCGAATGCATGTCCTTAGCCTGCTTGCCCGATAGTTTGGCTTTGCTGCGTCATCGACACGTCTGGCGATGACATTTGAACTGGGAAGAATACAAGTAAAAGTATTTTCAGGAAGGCGCGTACCAGCGGCCGGGATAGCTGCGAGCAGCGCCAAGAGGTACGAGCGAGAGATCTTTGTCTTCTTCGTCCGTAATCGACTCGTGGCATAGTGCATCTCTCCGTCGTCGTCGTCAGCCCCCTACATGAGCCGGGATGGTAGAAGCGCCATCTCGAAAATGGGGGGGGCCCAAGGGTCAGCCACGTGGTAGGGTTTATGGAGGCGGACGTGGATGAAGTCGGTGGCGGGGCGAGAGGACGATGGTGAGGTCGCATGGGCAGCGATTTCATACTTGACGTCAGTCACTCTGCGCACCACACGAAAAGGGCCACTGTAGTGGGAAGGAAGTTTCTCGGGGAGACCATCGTGACGCGAAGGGAACCACAGAAGGACGACGCATCCAGATTCGTAGTTTACTTGACCGTGTCGGTGGTCGTAGGGAGACTGCTGGGACGCTTGAGAGGCTTGGAGCCGATGGCAGGCTATTGGCGCGCCTGGGTGGCTTGATCAATGTCGTAACGGGCTATGCGTTTATGGGGACTGGAGAAGGCGGCATGGAGTGTCGAGGGCAAGATGGGGTGCCTACCAAACAAAAGTTAGAGAGGGGAATAGCCCGACGAGGCATGCCGTGAGGAATTATTTGCGAAGGTCACATAAGGCAAGGCGCTCTCTCAGTCGTGGTGGTCGTAGGAGACATACATAGCTGATATATCGGTCAAAGCTCGGTTGAGCCGCTCAGTAAGCCCTTTGGTTTGTGAGTGATACGTTGTGGAGAGCTTGTGCTGCGGGGAACACGAACAGAGGATGTCCTGAACGACTCTAGTCAGATCTGTGCGGCCGCGATCGGTGAGTAGTTGGCGAGGAGCGACACACTGAAAAATGATATTTTGCAAGAGAAAATCCGCGGCTTCTGCTGCACAGCTCTTCGGTAAGGCACGTATGATGGCGTACCGAGTCGCATAGGCCCTTGTGACCGCGACCCAATTCATGCCGGAGAGGGATGTGGGAAAAGGGCCGAGAAGGTCGAGGCCAACACGGTGAAAAGGTTCCAGCGGGACATCAATGGGCTTGAGAAGACCGGCAGGTAGTGTGAGGGCCTTTTTCTGCGTTAAAACAGGTCACAAGCGTTGCTGTAGCGCTTAATGGGACGATATAAACAGGGTCAAAAGAAGCGGCGCCGGTCTCGAGCATAAGTGCGGTGCGGGAGACGCCAAGGTGTCCGGCTGTCGGCAGATCGTAGAGTTCTTCAAGGACAGAGGAGCGTAGCTGTTCGGGAATAACAAGCAATTGCGGAGGCGCATCAGGGGATAGGCTGTGGTGGTCGAGCATGTCATTCTGAAGAACATAGTTTCAGGGACGGATTCGGGTGTTCTGAACACAGGCCATCAATGAGTGGTTGTAAGGAGGAGTCTAGGCACTGTTTATCGGCGACGTTGAGGAGATCAGAAATAGCAAAGAGGCAAGGCACGCTATTAGTTTCGCGAAGATAAGGGATGTCCACAGGGCACAGGGACAAGACAACGTCATCTAAATAACAAAGACAGGTAGACCACTTAAAGCCGCGAAGAAGGGAGTCCATCATGCGTTCGAAGGCAAGCAGCGCGTTGCATAAGCCAATCGGCAAGACTTTAAACAGATATAAGCCGTCAGGCGTCATGAAGGTGGTCTTTTAGCGGTCCATGTCATCGACAGGTACTTGCCAGTACCCAGAACTAAGGTCAGTTGAAGAAAAGTCCTTGACATCGTGAAGGCAACCTAGTGCGTCATCGATTCTAGGCAGAGGATAGATATCCTTCTTACTGATGCGGGTGAGGTGACTGTAATCGATGCAGCAGCGCCAGCTCCCGTCCTTCTTTTAACCCCGGACCACTGATGTGGCCCAAAGGCTCGACGATGGTTTGATGATGTCTTTATCTTGCATCTTCTCCATCTCCTGCTTTGTTATACGGCGTTCTCCCATGGACACTTTATACGGACGTCTGTGAAGAGGAGCGGCATCACCGGTGCTGATGCGATGCTTCACATTAGAGGTTAGATACAACGGGTGGTCATCGAAGTCAAAGACGTCGCAAAAATTGGGCACTAGACAGAGCAGGTCTTGGGCTTGCGTTGGTGAGAGTTCAGAAGCGATCATTTTGCCGCAATCGTCGGTTGGTGTCACGATAGCAAGGGGCGGAGAGTAGAGAGCGAGACGCAATTGGCCACAACCACGGAGATAGAGGCATTTAGGAGGCGAAACTCGCCTCTCTCCCGCGACCGCGGAGAGTCACAGGCGCTGTCTGCTTCCTTCGACCGCCGCCGGATGCCGCCCTCGTCAGGTTCCCGAGGACGACGCGCGCCCGCGCCATCGCGCGCATTTCAGTGCTTCCGCGGGTGAGCATTTGCGCGACCAACATTTTCTTCACAATAATGTCATGCTGCCCTGAGTTATCGTGCGGTACAACGTGGCTTCATAGTACGGGAGGCAATCTACATTCGAATTGTAACCGTTGATGTTTCCTGCGGCTGGTGCTCTTCCGCCTATTGGTGGGCAGTGCCGCGCGCGATGGCTGCCCTTTTTTACTTGACGGTCGTGAAGGAAATTCGTTGGATACACATGAAGCATGCGAAGCATTTTAGCTTTGTGCGCTTACCTTCAGGGACCTGGGGACCAGAAGAGAGAGGCATGCAGCTAAGCTTGCCGAAGAAGTAAAAAGATGAAGAGGTGAATATGCTCCCGGCGCAAGCATCGGTCATAAGGCAACACGTACTTACATCATAGCCTGCTGATTTGCGTGTCCTCTTCGGTCGGAACAAATCAGTCAAATAAAATTCAGCGCCAGGTTGTTCTCTAAATTCATTGTAAGCTGCAAGTAATACATCATTGCACTTTATAACTTCTCATGGTTTCGTATGTTGCTTTCAATTCAGCCAGCGCCAAAGTGTGAAATCTACATATAAGATAGGACAAATGAATAGCAATATACGAAGGCATCGCATTTATTCACATTCCCTCCGAGCGGGACGCACCACACGAAATGATTGTGGAAAGTGGTACACTATGTACAAATCTGTTTACATATATACATTGAGGGCGTCAGTTAATACGGTGACAATAATTTCTATCAAAGTTATTTTTCTGCGCCACTTTCCACATGTCTTTAACAAATAGTTAACACTGCAGTCTCGTGTCTGTGCTGCACTTTGATGGTTCGCAGACGCCTGGCATTGGGAGCTTCTTGAAGTCGTTGTGTGGCACAACTCGCACAAATGCTTGATACTCCAAGGTCTCAATCCTTACAAAGCCTTGACATTTTCTTCTTTTCTTTTGTTGTTTTCTGAGTGTCCCGTGTTTCCCCAATGCAACGTTGCCTCATACGCATTGCGACGTAGTAGTGCAAAATCTTCGCGATAGCGTCATTTTTATGCTCATGGCAAGGGAACGTTACATTAAAGGTGTCCAGAACATGGTCGATGGTGCGCCAAAAGACATCGCAGTCATCCATATTCTTGGAAAAAAAGTCTTCTGCGCAGCGAAGCAGGTTATACAGTTTGGTGTTCGGGTGCAGGAGTCCACCCCTCGTTTTGCAGAGTGTCAAAGAGGCTTCTTTCATCGTTGGCACAGCAACTGAAAGAGATGCTCTACACTTTGACCAGGGAAACATTTTTGTTAGTTTCCTAGTCAGGAACCCTGTCACATAATATAAAACTGCGTTCACGACTTCCGCATCGTTGTTGTCACTGCGCAGTACCTCATCGCACTCCCATTCTTCGGTTTCAATGATGCCGTCCAACTTCTCTTTTCGGTCATCAAGTGGTGATCGTTCCGAATCGCTTTTAAAAATTTCCCGGAAAGCAGAAAAATTCAATACCGGTCCTTCTTCTCGGGCTTCGCAGTTGCCGAACTTGGGTGGTTTCAGCAAGCTATACAGGCTTAGCATCCGGTACAGCTGCAAAAATGTAGGCATATCAGGATGGTCGTTCTCCCCTGAAGCTTGACGAGTTTTCCCGAAGAATCGTTCAAGTGGATCTTGGTTGAACTTTGCAGTGAGGACGTATCTGAACCTGCATTCAGTGAGAAAATACTGTGCGAGGTCTAACGTTGATAACAACGTAACCCGCAGGCCTTCAGCAGTTGACTTGGTGAGAAACATATCTTTTATGAGTCCACTTCGGAGGTCACTTTCCCACGCGTTCAGCCATTGCAGGCTTTCCGTGATCAGAGAGAGGTCGCGACTTCCACTGCGCACTCCTTCACCTGGATGCCGCCTATTCATGGCATCGAACAAGTCGTTCATTCTCTTTGTGAAGGCAATCGTACCAGCAGCTTTAACAGCATTCAGCACTTTCATTTCGCTGCAATATTTTATTGCTCAGGCCATAGATCGGCTGAAGACTTGCGTTGCAAGTTTTACACGCATCAAATCCATGTGTGATGGGTATATATGATGGTTCGTTATTTTAGGGCACACCTTGAGACCACCAGCGTTCTTGCTGTCTTCCTTGTATACGGCCGTGTAATAGGTCCAGTACACCCACTCCCCATTGACTTTCAAGAGTCGCTGCTTCAGCAGCCTGTTGCTGACGCACTTGAAAAGGTGTGGCACGTCAGAAAATACGTATACTTTCCTCTGATCATTTAATGGATGCTCAAAGAAGTGCTTTGGAGCCTCAGGTTTTCCGTCTACGCCAAGCTTGGTCCACATTTTCCGATTGGTGCTCGCTCCGTCGCATACAATGCCATCGACAATGGCGCCAGACTCTTCCAGCATTATAATGCCTTGGATAACCAACTGGGTCAGAACTGTGCCTTTTGTGGCTCCTTTCGAGGCAACAACGCCCACTGGCTGCGCATAGTTTTCCCCAAACGGACAAAACATGAAAACAAGCCCGTGATTCGCCAGCGCAGAGCTCTCTCCACAACCTTCTCCATGGTCAACGAGGCCAGTGTACGTCAGCGTTGTCGAATTTACACATTTTCTTTCTCTCACCTGTATTTCGTCAAAGAGGAGCATTCCATGACTCTGAAATTCTGATTTTTCCGCCATTTTTTTCTTGAGTGCCTGAAAAAAATTTGAATCAAATCCGCACTTCATTCCTACCATGGCAATATATTTTCTTATGGTTCTAGCGAAGGACAAAGGTAGTATATTGTTCTCCTGAAGGAATCTGTAGCCCGATGGTGTACGGATATGAAGAAGGCACAGTAGGAGCCAGTTGTCACTATAGCGCCTACCGTGCTTTGACGCAGCCTTTGCAGCTGCTACACACTCCGTCAGGAGCATGCGATGCGTTTCAGGAAGGTTCGCCTTCTGTGCCAGGTCTCCAATTTCATTTTCTGATAGTGTTTTGACGTGCTCCTTGCACTTTAGTTCAGTCTCTAGTGCTTCCTTCCTTTTTTGCAGCCTCGTTTTTGAGCGGTAGCAGGCAATGCGTTGCTTCCGTAATTTGTCGCTCCGTAATCCGTAATCTGTGACCAGGTCCACGGAGATAGACCAGGACTCGAGCGCGAGCACTCTACCACGCCGGTCACACAGCTTCTGGAGACTAGAGCACAAGACCCCACTCGCTGTTTCGAGGGTGTTACGTGTTACAGTGTATTTCTTATTTATTTATTTTTTCTTGGTTTCTTGTCTTCCGCCAGTTTGTGTCCGACGCTGCTAAAAGATTTGGCGGAGCTCCTCTGCAGGGAGTGGGGGGCGTTTCCCGGCCGTCACTGTGCACAAGCAGGGCTGTCTTCCTCGCCGTTCTCAAGACAGTCTGACCGGGGCAGCGACGCATTGTGTTAGCCCATTTTGACCCGAATACCCAAATAGAAGGGCCTGACATCTCAGGCATGACCGCTCCACAACGAGATGAAAGAGGCCGCTTGGTGACACGAAGCCGTATCGATACGTGCAATGCCCAATTAGCAGTGACAGCGTTGTGATGCCCTTGCAGCTAAGGACGCAGGGGAGATAACGAGCCAGCTGGGCTCGTCCATCGTGGGATTCTACCCGCCTAGGGAAAGTACAGCGTTTGGAAGCCCGCTTCGGCGTCCCTCTGACCGCAGGGGATGAAAAGGGAGCGGTGCAATGTTAAAAAAAAAAGTTGTGAGCCCGTCCGTGAGCTGGCTAGTTTAGCCACAGCTACAAGCACGGCGTCTACAACTACTTAGCCGCCGTTCTCCGTGCAAGCCGGCTGGAATGGTAACATTCTTGATACCCCATCAGCGGCCCCAGACCACAAACGGAGGGGTTCCCTGTAACAACCCGCCAATATATTCCCGCAATGCTTTTTCTTTTCCCACGCTCCGCCGTCCCCACGGAGATAGAACCCTCCCGAAACCGCGCCATGCACCGCGCAGCGCGGTGCCTCGCGCTGCCCAAGCGATGGATGGATGGATGGATGGATGGATGGACGGACGGACGGACGGACGGACGGACGGACGGACGGACGGACGGATGGATGGATGGATGGATGGATGGATGGATGGATGGATGGATGGATGGATGGATGGATGGATGGATGGGTGGGTGGGTGGGCGGGTGGGTGGGTGGGTGGGTGGATGGATGGATGGATGGATGGATGGATGGACGGACGGACGGACGGACGGACGGACGGACGGACGGACGGACGGATGGATGGATGGATGGATGGATGGATGGATGGATGGATGGATGGATGGATGGATGGATGGATGGATGGATGGATGGATGGATGGATGGATGGATGGATGGATGGATGGATGGATGGATGGATGGATGGATGGATAGGAGCGCCCTCTTTGAAACGGGGGGTGGCAATTGCCACCATGCTCAGCTTTTCTTTCTTTATTATTTTTTTTGTTTACTGTGTTGGCAATTCTCATTAAGATTCACCATCACCTTCACCTACGGTTTCCTACAATTCTAACCTTATGCCACATCTCTGCTTTTCAGCCACCAATCATCCAATCGCTTTTTGCTCACTTCCACTGCAGATTTATTTACATGACCAGCGGGCACCGCGCGTGAGCGCCATCTACCGCGCGCCACGGAAACCGAGCTCCCTTTCTCTCCTCCACTGTGAAGTTTTCTGGCCGCCCGCGCCGGCCGCGGGGCCTGGAGTTGCGCCTCCTAAAAGCCTTCTATCTCCATGGCCACAACCGATATGACCTTTCGGCAGCAGGTCTGAGCGTTGCGATCGGTATGCATTGCGGGAGCGGCTGGACACGCCAGGCAATGTTAATTACTGACAGGTATGTGCGATTTGCAGAGATTCTGACGACAGTAAGGTTAAGCGCAATGCTGCGGACGAGGGACATATCAAGGGCCGGAGTGATGATGTAGTCAACATCGGGAACAGGCGGGACACACGAGAAAGACACGTGAGTGGGGACGTCGGGGGGCAGACGGAAGAACTCTGCCGTAGAAAGACTGGGTACAACTTGAGGTGGCAACTTTGCAGAAATAGGAAGGTCAAGCTCAACGAAACTAGTGGTGCAGTTTAGAGTAGCGTGTTGTCGGGCTAGTTGGTTCTGCATAGTATATAAGTGAATTACGCAACAACTTAGACAGGACACAGAAAGAAACACATACAACAGTTCACGAGCGCTCGTGAACTGTTGTATGTGTTTCTTTCTGTGTCCTGTCTAAGTTGTTGCGCAATTCACTTATATGCTAGTGGTGCAGTCGATGAGGGCCGAATGAGCAGAAAGGAAGTCAAGACCGAAAGTGACATCCTGAGGGCACTGGTCCAAACGGGGAACAGAACAGATGTGCGGCGCCAAGAGATTGTCACACGGGCTGTGCATAGTCCGACCACCGGAGGCATTCCACCATCGGCAACACGGACAACGACTGTGGTGGCTGACTTCCGTACTTTACTTTGGCGGTGGCGTGATTGGGAACTCATGACGGATACTTGAGCACCAGTATCGATCAGAGCCATGACAGGGACTCCGTCAACATGAATGCGAATCGGTTACAGCTAGGATCTTCGAGCCGGGTCTGTACTGCAGCATCGCCTCCAGATGGTGCAGTGCCCAGTTTTGCGAAATGGAGCGTCCGCTGGGGCAAGGAGGGGTTAAGCGACGGCGTTTGGGTTAGCGGGACTGTTGGTGCAGAGGGGACGGTGAGCGGCTCAGGCGGGGAGTGAGGACGTCAGCAAAGGTGCTTTGCGGGTCCACGTTCGGCGAGAAAACACCGGGTTGTTCTTCGAGGCGGTGAAAGCTGGGAATGTAATTGGACGCATAAGGACAGAACCAGTGGTTGCGATAGTGGCGGGTGAGGTGGCCAACACGCGAACAGTGGAAACAAATAAGCCGATAATCGGGTGTCCGCCAGTCGGGAGGATTGCGTCGGCGCGGGTTAAAGTACTCAGGGCGTCCATGATTGATCGCAGTATTATCCGGGGCTGGAAAGAAGACAAGGAGCAAAGCAGACACTTGGGCTAGACATTTTTCCACCAATAAGACATGGAGCCGCCAGGCTAAAGAGCCCGGTTAGCAAATTCTTGGCGGACTACTGCTTGGATGACAGACATTGCGGGCAACTGATAGTCGGCATCAAGTGGCTGCGGGTGGACAGGAACATTTTGATATTTTGATATTTATTTATTTACCACCACAATATACATGGTGACAGGGTGCCCATAGTAAAAGCGGCCTCTTGGACCGCTTGACTTGGCCATGGACACCCAGCTGCGAACTTTGGCAACAAAACCGTGGCACACTTTCAAACTAAATACAATATTGCAAAAAAATCGCGACAGGTACTTCCCGCAAGAAAAACAAAATGACAAACAAAGCAATGAAGAGTGCAATACAGTCAATTCGGTTCACAGATTCAATGCAGTATCTGTAAATAAAAAATATTCTAAAAGCTTTCTGTGTGAGGTGGTTTTTAGGTGAATGTCATTGACACAAAGAGCATTTAGTAGACGCGGTAATATGTTTTCAAGCGTTTGACAGCCATATGTTGTTCTGTATGTTTTAATGTGCCACTGATCGACGTTTCTTGTGTTGTGTACTTTATAGCTTACTTCAATGTTGGAGAATTCATGAAGGAAGGACGTGTGATTAATATTTTCGCGGTTCAGTGCGTGGCTGAGGAGAAAGGTGTACAATTTAATTACCGGGAGAATTCGGTATTTATAAAAACGTTCTTGTGTATGGAATGTTCTAGGAACATTTTCAATTATTCTGATAAAATTTTTCTGTAATACGAGTAGCTTATTGATGTTTTCTTGCGAAGTTCTTCCCCACACTAAATTACAGTAATTGAGGCGAGAACTAAAGAGTGAATGATATATGGCCAGCAATGCTCTTGTTGGCAGTAGTTGGCGATATCTGCAAATTAAACCAATAATTTGCGACAGTTTGCTGGCAAAAAAATAGGCATGGTCATCCCAAGTCATTTTTCATTAAATACAACTCCCAGTGTTTTAAATGTAGGTACTATATCTACATGAGCATTATTGAAGCAAATGTCTTCTACAAGTGTAACTTTCTTATTTTTTGCTCTAAAAGTAACTGCTTTTGTTTTCGCGACATTTACCTGTACACCATTTTTTTTTGTCCATTCCTATAGATTTGAGAGGGTAGAATTCATTGTATCTATTAAAGTATCTACTTGAGTTCCTGAAAAAAATATACATGTCTTCATGTTCTCGACAGATGATGCGCGTGACAGTTTCAGGTGGTGCTGAAGGTTGTCGGGGCAACAGATCTCTATATGATGATGTCTCATTCGTGTTGGAGAGGCGGGCGAACTCAAGACTAATGCCACCGGCTTTTGGCTTCCTTGTACAGTCGGCATTCCTTTACGATGCCGTCAGCCGCTCAGCAATTTTGATAAATTATAAGGTGGAATGCATCGTCCGCAATGCCTTTTTAAACGTGGCCTACTTTGTCCCATTCAGACATTTCATCGTTCAGTTTGTGTGAGAAGGCCAACACGTCCTGCATATACAAAACGTACGGCTCGGTCGAAGTGGGAAGCAAGGTCGGTCTTGGCCGCTAATTGTCGGTTTTCCAAACAGCTCGCGAAGCTTTAGCTTGCATGCGTCCCAGCTTGTGAGATCATCTTCATGGGTCTCGTGTCAGACGTGAGCGGTGCCTTTCAGATAGAATATTACATTGCCGAGCGTGAGCGTAGGGTCCCATCGGTTGTAGGCGCTCATACGTTCCTACATGTTGAGCCAGTCGTGGACGTCGACGGCATCTGGGCCGGAAAACGTCCCAGGATCACGACGGTGAGCCAGAATGACCGACGGTGTTCCCGACGGCTTTGTTTGCTGCGAGACCTCTCGGGCATGGCTAAGCTGCCGAGGTGCCGTCCGTCGCTTGATGTAGGCGTTGGTGAAATCCGCACCACACCAAATATGTAACAGGAAAAAATATACTTACAAATATTTAAATAGAGACTTATACCAGCAGCCAGGATAGCTGCGAGCAGCGCTGAGCGGACCGAGCGAGAGATATTTGTCGTCTTCACCCGTCGTCGGCTCGTGGCATAGTGCATCTCTTCATCATCATCATCGTCAGCCGGCGACAATATTAGCCTAAGGTTAAAATCTCATTGAGATCAAACTGATCTGATCGCTTCTGTTAGCAGATGGAAATAGACGAAAATGACAATGTGCACTGCACAACGCGAGTGTGTGTTGCAGTCTAACTCGAAGCGTGATCGGCTGCAGTTACAGCATAGTTGTGTCATGCAATGGCCAGCGAAGCTTATCTGTTCGCGCAACCCCTTGTTCGAAGCGCAGTCACAGCAATATTTATTTTATTTACGCGTAGCCTCTTCCTATGCTAGTGTTTGCCAACGTCATCTTCAAGGTCAAGCTTGACAAAATATTGATGACCCGGTTAGTCCTCGTCAATTAGTGTTTCCGCACTAAAAGACTTCCATGCGCTTATCATGGCAGCCAGTTCAGTCGCTATTCGCTCGTAATAGCGGTGGTTCTCGCAGCGATGTGCGCTTTACTGAAGTTCTTCCTGACAGATGGGATGGCTGCAAAGGGCGCGTTAAACTGATGGTTAGTTCCTTCGGTTATTTTAAGCTTTAACATACTATTGTGATAGGCTCTATGAATGTACTCCTTTTAAACATTCGAGTCAGTGGTATTAGCTGTTCGTATACAGGGAGGTTTAGCAATGCTGGAGTGGTGGGAACAGACACTAACTGCTTCTCATCAACACACTTCCTTCAGTCCATAACGCCTGTTAGACTGATAAACATGAGAGTTACGTAAGCGTCAAACATTTAGCACTTGAATTTCAAATTGCCCTAGTTTGCTGACTAGAGCGAAAGACGAGCTCGTAATGGCTGGCATGACGATTTTATATCGCCTAGTTTTGCGATGAAGATGTCTATTTCTATAGCTAAGGAGGGACGTCACATGCATAGCTTAAAGTTGCATGTTGCATGAAGCAACATACACTAATGATATATTTCAATGCTGGCGGCGCCCAATTATAACTGCCAGATTTATTGTATGGCATTCAACCTACATTTTTCTACAAGGCCTAATAGAAAGAACAATATGACGATTGGCAGATAGCTAGCCGTTTTTTAGGGCTATAAAAATTATGCAAGAGATACCGAAACAAGCACATTCATTGCATTAAAAATTGCAGGTATCACTGATATCACCTGGAAACTTTATTGGTGATTTTTGCTCAGGAAAGTGTTCTAAAGAACATAAATAGAAATATTATTTTATTTTTGAATATACTTGATTAGGCCAAGAAAGGTTCACCACTTATCCTGCAAAAGGCGTGCTCGTATGAGCATTGGAATTCATTAATTGTGCCACCTGTACAACTTCCCTATTAAAATGAAACCCTAACTGAAGGTAGAACGGCCAACGTCACTGGTTATCGGGTAGAACTCTTGTGTGGGGTCTGTTGGTACATGAGATTCATAAAAGAAGACGGCGCGAGAGAAGAAGAGAAAGGAGACACGCCAAACAACAGGACCAGCGCTGTTCCTGTTGTTTTTTGTGCCTTCGTTGACTAGGTGTGTAGCGCAGCCTTGTTTTGCAATTCTGGATATCGGTTTATAAACAGCCCCCATTAGGTGTTTCTTTATGTTAACTTTTAGAAAAATGTATTAGAAAGATCCTTGTGCATTTCAAAAACTTACTCTGTACACAGTATCGCTGTTTATTAGTGTCGTAGCTTCACTGGATGTTTTGCTTTTAGTGCACCCTAATATGTGGAGTTAATGAATGTTGAAAGCTGCTACCTACTCTACGAATGTACAGAGGATACAGCAACACCTCGAGTCTCCGCTAGTGAGCGAAAGATACGCCAGTTTCGAGCAGACAAATATCCAGCAGCTTGTGTACCTCAAACTGTGGTGCTGAACCACATGTATTACGCACTTACGCCTACAGGCTGACACATACACCTCTGTTACCATAAGTATTTTTGTCGTATCTGTAATATTCGCGTGTTTCTTTTTTCTTAAACAGTGTTAATAGATAGGAAATTGGTGTTTCTGGAACTGTTTTTTTTTCAGTGAAATTCAGTTTACTGTGTTCTAGCTTGCTCTGGTGCCTTACGCATCGGCATTATACAGTCCACCTAAACGCAACTTAATTAACTCCCAATCTGCACAAACCCAATCCGTTCGTTTGATTAACATCAACTGTCATCTTTCAGCTAGGGCCTCCTAATAAAATCAAATTTTAGGCTACAAAATTGTAGGATAAAACGCCTTAATTGCATGTTTTCTTTATGTTAACTATTGAAAAGTGTATTCGGAAGACCCTTGTGCTTTTCAGTAACTTTCTCTGTACGCAGTATCTCTGTTTAATTATTAGTGTTGTAGCTTGTGCGAATCTGGCTTTCCGCCGTCGCCTTTGCGCGGCTGTGCCGGCCGCCCGCGTTGTTTCTCCTCTTTCCCTTGCCCCCGCCTCAGGCGGTGGAGAGGCGGCTGGGTGACTAATCACTGTCATTTAGCCACAGCTCCGCCCCGGCTCCCCAAGGGCCTTTGCCATTGGCGCCTTTTGGCGGGAATTCGGGACCCCGCTTTGGGCGGCCGCGCGCCGCGCGACCGTCCGAGCGGGGCCCAGAGAGAGATCCCTCCGAGACAGCGTAAGGTGCGTACGTTACTGTTTTGTCCGTGCCGGCCTTTGCCGTTCGGATCAGTGCTTACTCGAGCTCGCCCGCACGTGTCCTCTGACCTGCGGCGGCTCGAGCCTGTCCAGCGGGGTCCAGCGACCTCTGACAGGCGTACCTTGCGTTGAATGCCCACTCTCTCTCGCAACCGGCCCAACGGTCGACACGAGAGAGAGATCACAGCACTGCCGCGGGGACATTCTCCTGCAGCGGCGTGCTAGCGGCGCACATTGCTCGAGTCGCTTCGTGCGCGCAGCGGAGCCTTGCTCCTCGCGCGCCCCCGGGACGGGGTGACTATTGAGTGCGTGTGTACCTGCTGAAGGACGACGTGAATAAACGTCTCCTTTGTGAACTTGGAGGCCTATTTCTTTGCGGTGAATCGCTCTCCTCCCAGCGGAGGTTGAGTGCGCTGCAACGGTGTCCCAGTGTGTGTGTGGTGACGGCTGATCGGGGCCCTTGGCTCGCGCGAAGCTCGAACCCGCGGTGGGTGGTGGCCTGTGTCCACGTAGAAACCCACAACTGGCGCCCAACGTGCTAAGTCATTGGCGCTTACGCCTTTGATGGCACATTAGCCGAGCAGGTCGCCTTGACGATCACGCTTGCGCACCGTGTCTACCACCCCCAGCGCGGCAATCGGCAGCTACATGTCGGCTCCCTACGGAGTTGTAGCGTCGTTTGATCCGCTGGCTGCTGTTCCTTCGAATAGCTAGACACCGTGGTTGGCCGCGGCCCCCATTGGGGTTTACGGTGACACAACCCAAAATGTTGACCACGTGGCTCCCATTGGAGCTGTATCGGAAGCACCCTGCGGTGCATCCGCTGGTCACATGCCTCAGCTGTGCACGCTTTCCGCCCAGTGCGAAAGCAGTTCGTGTCACGCTGCCGCAACCGGCAGTTTCGAACAGCAGCAGCCGTGCCCCGCGAGCAGTCAATTCTGCTCTGGGAACGGCGAGGCGCTGGCCCGGTTCCCTGTGGAAACCGCGCCGCTCATCGAACTAGGAGCCTTGCCTCCCTCGTTCGTGCAGCCCGCCCAAGCCTCCACTGAGGCAGGGGTGCAGTGCGCTTAGTTGGCTGATGCGGCTCCGCGAGCCTGCGGGTCGGCTGGCGCGCTGGGCTCTCCTGATACAGCATTACGACTTTTCCGTGCAGTGTCGAAAGGGGAGCACAAACGTGGTAGCTGACGCGCTATCCCGTGCCCCACTCGCCAGCGGCTCCTTGACGCCTGTAGGTGGAGGGGGCGAAACAGCGGACGAGCCGCCGGGCGGCAAGGAGGGGGAACCCGCAAACGGGTTAACCCATTCCGCTACCCAGGCAAGCAGCGCTTCGCAAAGCGGACGAGAGGCAATGCTCTTCGTGAGCGCCCCGGAGTTGCCGACGCGAACGGAAATTTTGGCTGCAAACCTGAGTGGGGACGAGACCATGCTCCCCTCTGGGATGACTGGAATCGTTTTCAGCCGTAAGAGCTACTGAAAGCCCAGCAAAATGACCCCTTTTGTCGCGAGGTGAGCGACGGTCTCAGGGAGACGGAGCGCCGTGACGCTACTTGTATTGTAGCGGGCGCAGGGGGGCAGAAGCCAGCGTGTGTCGCGGCGAACCCCGGGGATTCATATTTGCTGGATCATGACGGGCTCGTGCTGAAATACATAGCCACCGATTACGAGTCCATCGACCCGTTCTAGGTGGTTATCCCCAAAAGTCTGAGAGGCGCACTGTTGAGATTCTCTCATGACGAACCACTGGCCGGTCATTTGAGTGGCTCCAAAGTTTTTGCAAAACTGAGCCATTCGGTGACGTGGCCCGGCATGAAGCGTGACATTTTCCGCTATTGCCGTTCCTGCCATGTCTGTCAAGCGGTGAAGTCACGGGGTGGCAAGCCGCCTGGAATGATGAAACCGATTGACAGTGTGCGTCCGTGGCAGATGGCCACCTGCGATTTGATGGGGCCTTTCCCCAGGAGCAAGCAGGGGTTCATAGACCTGAAGGCCTACGCGTCACGGTCTGACGAGCTTGCGCCGGTACCCATTGGTATCAAAGGCAAGCGCAAAGGCACAACTGGTGCTGCGGAACGCAAGCGTACGGAGCACCGGTACAATCTGAGGCGACGGTCACCGGTGTGATTGATGCCGGACGGCGGACTTTTCCGCAACCGAAGGCACGCAGCCTCAGCTAGCTGGCGAGCTTTCTCGTCAGGCCCTACCCAGGTGAAGCACGGTGTGTTATTTTTTGTTGTTTTTGCAGCATGCTCAGTTCCAGCCTTGTGTGTTTAGCAGTTTATTTATTTGTTTTGTTTTAGACAGTTTTCTAGCCACTTTCGGTTCCTGCTGGTTCGTCTGTTTTTGTTCTAACGTACCCAGATGTACATAGGTAACATGCGTCTGCGTTGGCGTTCAGTTTTTTTACCAGACTTGTATATACATAGGCAAACTTCAGCCCGCTCGTGCTTGTTCTTATCTTCTAGAAGGAATAGATTGGATTAGGTGTCGTTTGTACGGCGCGCCTTTTCTCATTTCCGGCCCGACTGTGGGTGGTTGGCTCGTTAAGGAGCCGTGTGTCGCGGTGCGCGAGTTTTGTGCGGCCCGTATGGAGGGGAAGTTGGCGGGGCGTTTGGGGCGATGGGGGGGCGGAAAGTGCACCCTTTGACCCTCGCCGCGGCGCCTCTGGACGCTTCTGATGAGGGGATCGTTGTCGCCGACCAGCGTCCGCGCACGTGCCGGTGTATGCGTGTTTGTGGCTGTGGCTGTGTGCGCGCGTAACCATGAGCCAAGGCGACGCCTGTGAGTTGTGCCGTTGTGTCCTTCTGCGTGAGCGCGAGGATGAGAAGGACCCCTCGCTGTGGACAAGGTTACACATCTGGACGCCGCCGAACGTCCTCGCCCGTTTCAGCCGGCGTGAAAGGGGTGCACTAACTTTCTTGTGCCCGAACGTGATGTCGTGTCCAAGGGCGCGAGGTCAGTGCTCTGCCGCGGCCCCGTCGTCATCAACGCACCCTACATCAACGGAAAGAAGACCGCCATCAGTCGTCGGCCCTCCCAACCTGTTCAACTTGAAGTCTGCGAGCGGTGAGTCGCCGACAGGCCCACTGGGCCGCGCCATCGAACTTTGAGGCTGGCATCCACCTGTCACATAGCTGTACATTTGAATTCACATCTTCTTGTGTACCCTGTATATAATCTGCAAGCTGTTTTGATTTTCTTGAAGTGTATGCAAGTGTTGTTTGGTTACCTTGTTTTTCCTTTGTTTTCTTACGTTGTTCTGGCTGAAACTGAAGTGCAGCTAGTTTTTTTTTGTGTATTCATTTCTTTATTTTGGAACTGAAGTGTAGTTTTTTTGTGTATTGATTTCTTTATTTTTGGCCGCGTGCTTTGCCGATGGGTAGGAGGGCATTTAAGGAGAGGGGGATGTGGGAATCTGGCTTTCCGCCGTCGCCTTTGCGCGGCTGTGCCGGCCGCCCGCGTTGTTTCTCCTCTTTCCCTTGCCCCCGCCTCAGGCGGTGGAGAGGCGGCTGGGTGACTAATCACTGTCATTTAGCCACAGCTCCGCCCCGGCTCCCCAAGGGCCTTTGCCATTGGCGCCTTTTGGCGGGAATTCGGGACCCCGCTTTGGGCGGCCGCGCGCCGCGCGACCGTCCGAGCGGGGCCCAGAGAGAGATCCCTCCGAGACAGCGTAAGGTGCGTACGTTACTGTTTTGTCCGTGCCGGCCTTTGCCGTTCGGATCAGTGCTTACTCGAGCTCGCCCGCACGTGTCCTCTGACCTGCGGCGGCTCGAGCCTGTCCAGCGGGGTCCAGCGACCTCTGACAGGCGTACCTTGCGTTGAATGCCCACTCTCTCTCGCAACCGGCCCAACGGTCGACACGAGAGAGAGATCACAGCACTGCCGCGGGGACATTCTCCTGCAGCGGCGTGCTAGCGGCGCACATTGCTCGAGTCGCTTCGTGCGCGCAGCGGAGCCTTGCTCCTCGCGCGCCCCCGGGACGGGGTGACTATTGAGTGCGTGTGTACCTGCTGAAGGACGACGTGAATAAACGTCTCCTTTGTGAACTTGGAGGCCTATTTCTTTGCGGCGAATCGCTCTCCTCCCAGCGGAGGTTGAGTGCGCTGCAACGGTGTCCCAGTGTGTGTGTGGTGACGGCTGATCGGGGCCCTTGGCTCGCGCGAAGCTCGAACCCGCGGTGGGTGGTGGCCTGTGTCCACGTAGAAACCCACAAGCTTCACCCGGTGTTTTGCTGAAAGCTGCTGCGTGCTCTGCGGATGCCCCGAGGATACAGCAACATCTCGATTCTCCGCCAGCGAGCGAAAGATGCGCTAGTTTCGAGCAAACGAATATCCAACAGCTTGTGTACCTCTAATTGTGGTAGTGAACCACAAGTATTACACCCTGACGCCTGCAGTTTGACACATATGCCCCTGTTAACATAAGTATTTTTGTCGTGTCCGTAATATGTTCGTGTTTGTTGTTTCTTAAACAGTGTTAATAGAGAGACATTTGGTGTTTGTGACACAGCTTTTTCAGTGAAATTCAGTTTACTGTGTTCTATTTTGCTCTGGTTCTTTACGCATCGCGATTATAGAGCCCAGCTAAACATAACTTAATTAACACTTAGTCTGCGCGAACCCGATCCGCTCGTTTGATTACCATCAACTGTCATCTTCCAGCTAGCGCCTCCTAATGAAATCAATTTTTAGGCTGCCGCATTCACTTCACCGAGTGAAAATTTCTCACCTGTCCCTGATTCATAAATTTCCTTTTTTCGCCATCGTTAAAAAGCGAACCTCAATTCTAGCTTTTATGCATATCATCTCGCACAGACCACCTGTTTGTGGCCGCCATTCCTTTTAGCCGCACCAATGTTCTCTTCAACTCATACTGCGAAAATTATGCACAGAGTGAAACGCCGTTCGCCCATCCATTGCCTCGATCGCGGATGCACCATCCTTCAAGTCAGGGCTTACTGACTTTTTTTTTAATAGCCATGTTATTATACAGTAGGTTAACAGATCTGCGCATTGTACTTCTGTATTTTTTTTTGTATTGTGCCCACCCCCAAGTCAACGCCCTTGAGGCCTTGAGGGTAGTGAAACTAATAAATCAATAAATTTTCTCAGTAACACTTTTGCCCGTGTTTTATTTATTCTTTTATTGAAATGAGCTATTAAAGGTTCACAATATGGATTTGTGAATAAAAAGTGGAGTAATGTTACTACGAATAGTTTTATTGCACCTACCGAGGCTTTGAGAATTGCTTTTGGCGAAATTTTGATGGCAGGCCTGATATCCTCCTCCCACCTGTTCACTCGCTTTTCATAGTTTACTTTCATTTATTTTCTTTATATAAAATTATGGTCTATATTTCAACGCTTTCTTATGGCGGCTTTTTTATCTGAGGATTTTGGCGTTGTTAGCGACATTTCCTATCGTTCGTAAATGAACATCTTGATTCCTCTTACGAATCATCGACTGCATCAATAAAATTGGCAGCGTCATTTTCACCCTTTTCTTGTTGCAGTTATTGAGAACGCAGCAGTAGCTGACATTTTATTGCATGCAGCATCCCAGACATGTGATTCAAAAATAGCCATAAAATGTGGCAGGCGTTAGGAAGAAACCCCTAGTGTTTTATGCTGTACCCGTTTACAAGACCTATTAAGAGTCTTGCACTGGGATGAGTTGCGTATAAGATTACTATGAACCCTATTCGTAGGCTGTCATTTTGCTCAAGATATCGCACTCCTAAGTTATTCAGGGAAGTAGTTGCAGGACGTGACTTAGAAAGTAAACATTCAAAGTAAACTGTCAGCCAATAAACGTTTGTACAAAAAGACAAACTGTCATCGAGACCACGTGAGGCATAAAAACAATTCATTACTAGTATCAAAGTAATCCACATATAGCGCGTAACTCTAGCAACAATTGTTGGTAAGTGCAGATACCGACCTCTAAAAAAACATTGCAAAATGAAGTTTGGTGCATGACATTTTCAGGTGTGGCATTGTTGATCAGAGGGTCTTTTCGATAAACCTTTACATTATAGCATCGGAAAATGCATGTCGCCAGCACTCACCTGTTGTTTTAAAATTAAAAGTAAGCATGCTTCGAAGTTTTGCGACTGGTGCATCAGGTTACGGTAAACAAAATGACTTGGAGAACGATGGAAAGAGAGAAAATACAAGAGTGTTTTGCAAAAGAAATCATTGTTACGCGCCTAACGAAAGACGGAAGGATTTTCGACCAATATTAACTCTCAATCACATAATTCTCGAACATCCAAGCCTTATCTATGATTGTTAGTTTAAATTAATAAAAAATACAGAGCCAAAATAAGAACCTGCTGTGGTACAGCACACAGAAGGCTTGAGCCAAATATTCTTAACTACACAAAATCTCAACTTTCAACTTGTCTTGACTCCTTTTCCACTGGTCCGCTTGTCGACACGTTACCTAGTGGACTAGTCAGTACTCCACCTCAACCCTTCTTGGTTTTGTTTTTGTGTGCGGGAGCTGGAGTGCGTTTGTTCAAAAATATCAAGCAAAACAGAAGGGAAAGTTGGTTGTCGGCCAGGGCACGAAGCTACACTCAGGCG
Source organism: Amblyomma mixtum (assembly GCF_055824585.1). NCBI lineage: Eukaryota > Metazoa > Arthropoda > Arachnida > Ixodida > Ixodidae > Amblyomma > Amblyomma mixtum. The sequence goes on along the minus strand of NC_143021.1, from coordinate 100,016,373 downwards.
ATATAGAAATGACAGGGTATAAGAAAGGGAGGAGCGATGAAAATTTTAGGTGAGCTAGTAAGAAGCGAGGGGGTAGATTACATAAAAATATATAAAAGGCGCAATTGACAGCAAAAATAATAACTGAATTATGCTTCTCATTATACTTGAGTGGTAACTGTCTGCGAGTGCACATGAATGCCTTCATGAAAAAAAAATTACAGGACGTGGGTTAGCGATCAAAAAATATTTTTGCACGGTTAGGCAAAGCAGTAACTCTAAATTATTACAGATGTGAAGGAATAAGCGCGCTCCATTACTTTGAAATGTTACCAACGGGTGGAATTTGGAAGCAACGCAGGGGTAAATTCTTTTACGATGATAGACAATCCACGTTCTTTATTCCATGACTGGACGCTGTAAAAAAGCGTGCGCATATTGTGTCACGTGCCTATGCATATGGTACGCAGCGTTATGTATAATATAATAAAAAACAGGAATATTAGCTTGTAGGTAGCAGATGCGGTGTGTCCTATCTATGCAAGATGAGCTGTTGTAGAGCAGAGATACCTGAAAACATCTCCGCTTCATGCAGAAGACAGGAAGTTGAAGCTACATTTCCGCCGAACGAGTGTGCTACAATAGACAAACAAATGAGGTCACGCCTCTGCAGCGAAGATTTTGATGTGTGCATTGAACGGCTAAAATAATGCCTGTAAGGTATAGACCCGATGAATATTTGTTTGAAATCACTTAAATAAAGAACCAAATTGTGTCTTTCTGCAATCGCTGAGTAAATATCGAGGGGCTTTCATCTTCCGACATGCAATGCAGGCCGCAATGCAGCAGCTCGAGGCGTTGTAAACTGATGCTAAAATTAAGAAGGCTCGAAACAAACTACAGTGAGAGCTTCCAAAAATGCGTGCCCGTCAGAAATGCTCACTTCTCTGTTCTGAATAATATTGTCACCGACAAACGCAGCAGAAAAGCGGGAAGCACAGCGTTTCCTAGGACGAAGCCCGCCGAACCGCCGAGCTCATGCAGAACGAAGACGACGCGCGGCCACGCGCTGGGAGCCAAGGTTCGGCCACCAGGTGGCGCCGGCAGAGTGCCAGCAGTGTGGCATTGCCCCCCCTCAGCAGACCCCGGATCTGGATACGGCAGGTGCAGGCGCCGATCGGCGTCACTACGTGGCCACTGGCGGTGCGAATCACGGGTCCACACCAAGGCGTCAGAACCTTACGGAGAGTCGTGGCGAGTTGACTGCTCATCACAGAAAAATCAGCGCCGGTATCGACGAGTGCGGTCACTTGATAACTGTCGGCGGTTACAAAAATTTCAGATGAAACTAATCGTTCGCAGCACGTCGGTGAGGTCGTCGGAGAGGTCGTCGGAGAGGTCATCGGATCGGGTTGCCAGCCCCCGGGCAGGGGCGTCGAATCGTCGGGTGGAGGCTGTTGACTCTGTACAGTGGCGGCGGCCCTACCCCCGGAGGACGCCGTCTTCAGTTTTCCCGGCGAGGGGACGTGCGTCTGAACTGACCAGATGTTGAGGGCCGACTGGGCGAAGCAAAGCGCCTCGGGGATGGCGATCGCGATTGGCGCTGCTGCGAGGCCGGGGGCAGCACGTGAGCGGCGAGGTACTCGTCGATGTCCTGCGGTCTTTCACCATAGCGAGGTCGAGGCGCGTCGGGCGGGAATCCTCTCAAACCCATACGCCGGTACGGGCAATGCCGCAGAATATGGCCAGGCTCCCCGCAGTGGTAGCAGAGCGGGCGGTCGTTAGGCGTGCGCCACACGTGCGCTTTGCTGATAGGAGGGCGCAGGTTCTGCTGCTGCTCGACGGGGCGCACGTAACGGTGGGATGTTCGAGGTCCGGAAACTGGGCGAAACTCTTGCGGCATGGGAGCAGGTCGGCGCAGCGCATCGCTGTAGGACATGACGTGTGGCTCCGGTAGTGGTGCTGGTGGTGGCTGCACCACTCGCTGGATTTCGTCACGGATGACGTCCCCTGTAGAAGGTATGCTTGCCGACGGAGCATCCATGCGGAGGTGTCGCAGTTCTTCGCGGACAATGCTCCGTACAATATCTCGCAGCGCCTCATCCCCGGGGCCTGGCAAGGGCGCGAAGTATTGAGTGACCGCTACATTTGCCTGACGGCCGTATTGGGCGCTCCGTTCCAGCAACGAACGCTCCATGGAGGTAGCTTCCTTGGCGAAGGCGGCGACGGTTAGCGGGGGGTCGCGCATGAGGCCAGCAAACAGCTGCTCCTTCACCCCACGCATAAGGTGCCGCACCTTTGTAGCTTCTGACATGGTAGGGTCGGCCCGATTGAAGAGGCGTGTCATGTCCTCTATAAACATGGCCACGCTCTCGTTAGACTGCTGTGACCTGGAGCGAAGGGCAATTTCAGCGTTCTCCTTCCGTTGCCTCGAGCTGAATGTGGCGAGCAACTCACGGCGAAAAGCTGCCCAGTTGGAAAAGGACGCCTCGTGGTTCTCAAACCACGTTTTCGCCGAGTCGAGCAGTGCGAAATATACATTCAGCAGCTTCCGCTCGTCGTCCCACTGGTTAAATGCGGCCACACGGTCAAAATTGGCCAACCAGTCTTTTACATCCTCAAACCGGTCGCCGTGGAAGGATGGCGGCGACCGAGGTGCGAGAAGGACGCACGGCGGGGCACTGCCGGAGGACTGACCTGTCTGGCTGCCAGTGGTCGACGTCATCGCTCTCACAGGCCTTGTTAGTGGCTCGAACTCGGGTTGCAGTCCTCGCAGGCGACGGCTCGTTTTGTGGACGGGTGTGGCGTCCGCGGGTCGGGGAGAAGCGTCACGGCTGTCGTCGGGTTCAGCGTACATGGGATGGTACCCAGCACCTCCACCAAATGTCACCGACAAACGCAGCAAAAAGCGGGAAGCACAGCGTTTCCTAGGACGAAGCCCGCCGAACCGCCGAGCTCATGCAGAACGAAGACGACGCGCGGCCACGCGCTGGGAGCCAAGGTTCGGCCACCAGGTGGCGCCGGCAGAGTGCCAGCAGTGTGGCAATATTATCTAAGCAAAAGAGCAGAACACACTTCGATGGGGCGTTTGTTGTACAGGAAAAATTACTGACTGTTTTGTTTTTTAATCGAGTGAACCCAAACGCTAGGAGGCTACATATCTGTATAGTCTAGATTGATGTCGTCAAAGCCGATAATAAAGCTGGAAGCCGATGTATTATAACCGGCTGCTCCACAGCAGTGCTTATTGGATGCCAATAAGAGCGACCTTTGCAGAGCACTGTACGCAACATAGAATGGTGGATATGGCGACGGTGGTGATAAAATATAAATAAAACTTTGGGACTATCTGTAACTTTTCTGAGTGGGTTTTGTTTGAGCACTGCATCACGCTAATGCTTTGATTATTGCAGCGTCTTCCATTAATGTCATGTGTCTCTAGCTGCTACACGACTAACGGCTGGACTCGGGTACGTCACGATGGATTTCCTTGCTTTGTAAGTAAAAACGTCGCAGCTTGTCTGGGAATCTCATTGATCTGATTAATATTCAGCGGCTCGATAACGCTTTGCGTGTGCCCGCAGCTAACATCACTTAAATCGCATGAGTTTTAAGAATAATTTTGCATAATTAACCTGCCTTTATTCGAAAAAAAAAACACTTGTGAGATACTTCTAAATCATAAAGATTTTATGTGGTAAGCAAACCATAAATATCGAAGGAGAGTGAGGGTAACTTGCAGTGGGAAAGGTGCTAAAGTGAGTTGCTTTGAATTGGGCTAAGTAATGAATCTAGAATTAACGAATCTGTTTAAGCGGTGAATTTGTGAAAATGAGACCCCACTTGAATAGGTTCCAAGCCAAACTTTCAAAATGAAGTCATTAGCATCCGCCCTAACCAGTCCGCAGCGCTTAGAAAAGATAACCCTGTTTCTAATAAAGTGCAGCACTCCTACTAGTAATTAATCGCAGCCTTTCAAATTGTTTCCAGTTTGCTAATCAGTTCATCCGATTACATATAAAAATTTTAAGCAGTAAGAATATGCAATGTGATTTATTTCTTGGTCCGAGGGCCATGTAGGTTCTGGTCATGTGTCAATTCTGGAGCCTGCGCGTAGTTGCCCGATGTGAATCTCAAATTCGAGAGAACTTCTCGACTGCCCTCTCGGTTTGCAGCCAGCCTCGAAACTCTCCAGAATGTGAGGAGAGCAGAGACTGCTGTGCTGGCTTCAAAAACTTTATTTGATAACGGAAATACTTCGGTACGGTTCTCATAAAGCCTGACTTCACTGTCCTATAAGCGTTGGAAGACAATTTCTCAAAATATCCTTAAGGACGGAAGTTTGGTAACAGTTGCTGAATTTATTGCTATCAGAACGTATTTCACGGATGCCTGTTCTAACTTATATTAGCAATGATCCTTCAGCGAACAGGAGAAATTTTATGCGCTTGTCATTAAAAAAATATACATTCAAACTGCATATCATATGCTAGCATAAGCTTGGAAATGAAATGGAATCTCCTCATCGCTATTTGCATTGTTTAGCTACTTAGTAATAGCTGAAAAAGCACATTTCACAAACAAAGAAAAACGGTACATTGAAGGTGTTCATAATAATTCAAAAACATATGCCATTCTCTTTCAGGTTCTTGAGCTAGTAGTGTGCGTGGTAATTAGGATTCTTTAGAAGCTGCAAGGATTTTGCACAGAGTTCCTGTTTAGTGCTGCAATGGCCGCCTGTGTAGTTACTTTGTTCAAACTGAGGAACTCGGTATTAAATTAGTAATTTTACATCACATGAATTCTGGCAAATGCGGGGACACATTTTAAAGCAGGAACTAGCCGCTAACGCGCTGGCCACTAAGCAAGTACAGCACGGTGTGGATTTCAGAAAACTAACAGTGTATAGTTTCGAGGCACAGCACAAAGTATTTCCGCTGAAAACTAACTGCCAGTTGTGCATTAGGCGCTGAAGTGGGAACCGTTGAACCTAAGTTCATTGGTCTCTCAAGCTCCGTCTTAGGATTATGACGGATGGCCTTCATGGGTCTCTTAAGCGTTCTGGTGTTCACTTTGAATATAACTTCGCTAGCACAGACACCTTTATGTATTTTGTTATTTAAATTTTTCTTGCCCTTTTTAACACAAAACACACCAGGCCTCCTTTCAACCAAATCCATCGAACGGTCCTCACTAGCCGAGGGGTAGCGCGCCGGTCTCAGGACCTAAGGGGCCACGGCTCGAGTCCCGGGTCGACGGCTTTAATTTTAGGAAGAAATGCCATTTTTCAGAGGCACAGCGTTTGTGGTGGAATTACGTATCGGCCTTGTACACCGATGGAGAATTGTGTAGTGATGTTATCATTGTTTTTCTATGGGGTCATTGTGAAGTGTTAAATTACCCTCTCTCGGCTGTGTGGTTACGACGTCAGGACCCTGTTCACCAATCCGCATTTTCTTGACGCAAAGCCAAAGCCAGCAGCTAAAACTTCAGCTTGTGTCCTGAAGGGGACTGTCAACGCCCTGGCATTAAAATGTACTTCGCATCCAGTTCCAGCTCAATAATTGGGGACTGTGGAGTATAGGCCAATGCTCCAAAGGCGTCTGCACTGCCCTGCCTCGTAAGTATGTTACTGGAAGTGACGATGGTGCACTAGAGAAATTTGGCTGCTAGGCTTAAACGAGCTAAGCTTAGTGGTTGATTAGGCGTTTCGTGAACTGAAATAAGGTCTGAACCTCGGTATCTCAACAATATGCTTTTTGCAGTTCTCTTGAATACTACTTCGCAAGTAACGTCAGAGTTCAATGCGCATTTATGTGTACCAATATGTGTTTTAAGCATTGCTTTTTGATTACTCCGTTCGGTTTAGCTAGATTTGGATGTTTTTGGAGAACGAATGAATGAGATTATTAGGTAGTTAGTTTAAATTTAAACTACACGCTGAACTTTTGAGCAATTCCAGAAAATTTAAGCCGGTAAAAATGCGCAATCAAATAAAAGATCGTTTCATTGCTGCCTGCATAAATAAGTCGTAAGAGCGTCCACAGATATTTATTTATAGTCTTGCGTAATACGACAACGCATGCGAAGCTGTTTCATCTGCTTTTGGTATGACAATGTTGTCCGCTGTCCTGTCCCCTTAAAAGTTGGTTATGATGATGCTAAAGTGGCACTGTTAATATAACCAAAAGCGACTGTAATCCACGGACGACGCAATTCAACGAAAAACTACGGCAATAAGTCAGGCGGCAGTGGTCCATGACCATGTTTTTATCATGATTTCTGTGTCGTCACCTGTGCTCAGCGGCTGCCTTCAGCCCTCGACTCAAAGTGATGAGACGTCTTTTGCAGAGCATAGCCCGCATAGTTTCACTGCGTAGTGTTTCCGGTGAATTCTAACCATTGTTGCAGAAGTTTCGCTGGCAGTCTGTGTTGGCAATATATCATACAGATGCTCTCTTCTCCTACGCTAATCTTGTAGAGATGTAATTTAAAAAAGAACTCGAAAAGGTTTTAAATACAAAGACGAAGCTTGTTATACCACCTGCGATCAGTTTTAACTGCTCTGTGCCAATCTGAGGACCCAGGATCAGAAAAAATCAGTGCGCTTGCTTATCATTGCCTACCGCAGTGGGCGTTACAAAAGGCAGGGAAATAACATTTTCTTAAGCAAAGTCTACTTCTTCTCATCTACGCTATTTTGGAGCACTTCACTACACGGCAGGTGTCCTTACCAGAAACAATATGAAATATTTGGAGGTAGATCTTCGTGCAATCTTCCCAGAATTTTTTTGGTAGCCGTTTTATAAATATTGTTTCAATTTTATTTTTCTCTTTACTGTACCGTACGTCACAAAACCTTTCCGCTAATTTTTAGAAAACTAGCCTTCTCAGGACCCAAGGCGGCTACTGCGCAGTATTAATATAATTCTTAGAAGCGATGAGAAATGAGGTGAATCATAATACCTACTCAGCTGGTTAACCCATTTCTGAAAGGCAACTGTTTAGCTATTAAAGTTAAACGCTTCGCTTCCCCTGTAACTTGTGGCCCGCCGTTAATACCACTTATACCACATACCGCTTATAATTTCAGAAAAGTAATTTGTCACTGCGCTAAGTCTCTAAAATTTCGGCTGACTTGCGCCAAAAGATGTACTTATGAGAAAAGCATGTGTCTTAGGCGTGCCCCAAGAAACGCGCCTCGGCACACATGACTCCACGACGCATGCGTCACGTCACCGCCCCTAAGCGTGGTCTGGAGCAGCGATTATAGCAAAGAGCAGCGGCAACTACCACAGTGCGGACGGAACTGAGGTCACACCACACGTGCGCCACTAACTCCCGTGGACCTACGAGCATTGCCTAGCGCGCGCTATTACTGCTCTCTTTTCAAGAACAAGTGTTTTGTTTGGCACGCTAGACGGGTAAGTTAGGTGATCCTCAGGGCCAAAGTTGTTTCCGAAATTCTGAATACTGATCTGGCTATTACGAACGATAGCTACGGATGACGAATTGCAATCGGGTACTTGTGATCGTTACAAAGGTAACTCTGAGCAATTAAGCAAAATTATTGCTTGGGCTAGTTGGTTCACACTTGAAGGTGTAATGAAAACGGCGTAACGAACGAGGACAACGGTAGAACACATAAGACAGGACCAGTGAGTATAGTACGACAATCAAGCGGATTCGCAAATGGATAAGAAGTAAAATAAAACAACATACCGCCAACTAAAGGAATCATTGCTGCCGTAGTATATCAAATCATCAGTCAATATACCACACACGAAGCATACAAAGCAATTCATGGAGTTAATTATTTACGAAGCCAACAGGGAGCAGCAAAATCATAACAAAACAAAATACCTCCCTACGCTACATAACAAACCAAGGAACAGATAAAACCAATCAAACGTTTAAGAGATAGTCAGTCATACAAAGAGCTTACTGATGTTGAGATCAATGGCCAAAAAAACACGGAAAAACACACGAAAAGGAAAACAGGGCCAGCGCCTACGTCGAAGAGAAAACCTCTAGAGAGCGCTGCTCCTGTCATTTGTGTTCTACTGTTGTGCTCATTCGTTACTCTGTTTTCATTATAACTTCTAAGAAATTAGTTAACCACATTATGGTAGCCTGATGCACCGGTTCTTTGATGTCCGCCAACAGCCAACACGTATATCACTCTGCCAACTCAGCTACTTTGATACCTGCTGAACCCTGCATCTACACGTATGCGGCAGCTTTGCTTGAAACACCACTTAACCTTTTGTTTGGCCTTTTGTAGGGCATGTTGTAGGGCTGAAACCTATTGTACGGCCGGACCAATAAAATGTTTCTTTTTGTATTGTTTATTTTTACCGGTTTCTCAAACGTGGGTGGTAACGAGCGCCATTAACGTAAAAGAGGACGTTTTATGCTTTTATTAATGCTTTTCTTCTCATGTTTTCTAATATGAGTGTCCTAATAACAACCACCTGATACCAGAAAAACTAATTCATCTGTTAAATCATTGGCAGTTATTTTTACGTTGCGAAAGAACACTCGGCGTCATAAAAGTAGTCACGGCAGCTTCCATTCATCCTTGCTCGAAAATTTTAAAATGCTTCTTTTCTGCTCACATTGTCTTTTTACTCATGGCCCTAATAATGAAGTCCCCTTATGACACTTGTAATTTTGAAAAAAGAAAGTTGAAGACCGGCATACGTTTTTTTTTACTTTAATAAATACTGCGTGACAAATTGTAAGTTTCAAATCTAGCAGAAACTAACTTTACATCAGATGCCTTAGCTCAGAAAAGATGACTTTTCTTCACAGTCGTCCATCATGACCTGAGACGCTTTGGGATGTTAAACGTGCCCCACCCCGACAAAAAAAAAAAAACACTATTTTCTTCACAGTATTTTGTTCTTTAATTCGAATTATATGTTAAGCACCTAAGCTGGAGTCTGTGATGGTCTCCGCATTCGGTTCTCGAGTTCAAATTTCCCAATTATTCTTTTTTACCGAATGGTTCACGGCATGACTTCTCAATACACCGTTGCACCATTTTGCCACGATATCATCTATGGGCTCATGGTTGTATGTACTTGTCCTTTCCAGGTCCTCGCCCTAAGCCTTCTGACAACTCGTACAGAGGCGTAAGTACAGGGACATAAAAACTCCTATGCGTATCACTATGAATGCCAGAGCATTATGACCCTTGTTCTCAAAGGTCAACGTATCAGTAGCAATGCGTAGAAAACAGAAAGCACCAGCGAAGACCAAACGGTCGAGTTCCTGCTGCGGAAAATTTGTGCCATAGCACGGAATAGTCGCCCGGCATTTTTATTATACATTTCTCTATGAGCATAAACAACCCAAAATTGGTTTTGAAAGTTTGCTTCTATGGTTTAATTTATCCGTAAATATCATGCAAAATGAGTCTGTCGCTCAAATAATTCATAACACAGCAACACATCTGAATGTTTACGGCCAACGCTTTCGAGGCACGCTATCTGTAGAAAAACGAATTCCTTTCTATCACAATTATATCTACATCGAATCATCAGCAAGCGAACCTTGCATGTTGATGCCGAATTCTCAAGGCGTATTCATCGCGCTCATATCATCTTGAGACCTAAATAAAGGATTTTGAATGCATTTGCGAAACAGATTGTAACGGTTTTACGGTTATCAACGCCCAACCACAAAAACCACAGGGAATAATGGCAGTCTGGCGCCAGTCAGTAAGGAAGGCACTAAGCTGCAATGATATGTTTTGTTTACAAGCGTTCTCATCATGCATTTGAAACTGCAATATTTCAGGACGGATACGCATCAAACTGCAGCTACACCTGCAGTCAAGGCCGCTTGGGAACTTATCTTGTACATTATATTCAAGGAACGCCGTGCATAGTAAGGCTTGAGTTTGCATCTTAGTTTGCTTTATACTTCACCAGAATGACACACTGTCAGATTTGCAAAAAGAATAGTTTGGAACTGTGAAATCTGCTAGAAAACATCCCACGGAATAGTTACGCATCAATATCCCAAATATTCAGCGTCCGCTAGTTTAGGCAGACTGGGAAATCATTCATAACACTTTCTTTTTGGCCGTGATGTCTGTTTTTGCCGCACCCATAAATACTATGTGTTGACAAATTTGTGTTGTGCTGAATTCATCGTTTGAATGCATTGCTCAATGTGTTTCATCTGATACATATCAAAGTGTAACAACAAGAAATGCTATTATACTTATTATATTAGCATGCAGTCATTTAGCCACGCGCGTTAAGTAATAATGACTAAAGTGAAGAAGTAATGATTTCAGTGTAAACTGTGCCAGAAAGTGCAGGCGTAGCATCATCAAGCCGCTTCTTGGTATCGACAGAATATCTGTTGAGTTACGGAGTCACTGACTGCTATTATTCTTTCCTTCAATAAAAATAAATGCCTACAAGGATTGTAGGTATTCGAATAAATGTAGACAAATACACGAACTATCCTCACTTCAGGCTGTGTATCGTGGCGGTAGCGCATTTTATTGACCATAATGATATAAGGCATAGAACGAAATTTCTAAACCTGTACAATAAAGACTGCCGTGGGATGGCATTTGTCTACCCCATCAAAAAGTTCACTCTTCTATATAATTAGATGTAGCTCGGTTACCGGCGGAAATTGTGAAGCAGGATATTTTTCGAAGTGTTCCATGTAAGTTGTTGTACTTAATAGTGTAACGAGCAGGCTACGTGAGAAGAATGATTCGGAAGCCGCAGCGTAGAAATTCATAACGCAATTCATGATTCGTGTGGGAACAAAAATACTGCGTTGCTGTACCTCGCAGAGGCTCTTGTACTGTTCGGCGATCGTCCATATTCACACTATCAATCAAGGGATATAGAAGTGCACAAAATGCAGCCAACCCTTATATATAAACTGCATTGATTATGAGAACGCATTTGACTCGGTACAAACTTCAGCTGTCATGACGGCATTGTGAACGCAGGGTTTAGGAGAGTGTTATGTGCAAATGTTGGAAGATATCTATAACGACTCCACAGCTAGAATAGTTCTTCATAAAGTGAGCAATAAACTAATTAAACGTTTCAGGCAGGGACACACAATTTCGCCAGTGCTATTCACCATCTGTTTACAGGAGGTATTCCGGGGCCTGAAATGGGAGCAGTTGGGGATAAGAGTTAATGGAGAATACCTGAGTAATCTGCGATTCGCTGATGACATTGCCTTGCTGAGTCTCTCGGGACATGAACTGCAAAGCATGATCAATGAAGGCAGAGCTGAATGGTGGGGCTAAAATTAACATGCCTCTGAGATCATTAACGGCAGTTCGGTGGTATTCGTCAAGAAAAAAAGAATGAAACAGCTGTATCTTACCGGTACTCGCCTATGGGGCAGAACCGTGGAGGGTAACTAAAAAGGTTCAGTTCATGTTATGAACAACTAATGGAGAAAGAAAAATGTTAGGTGTAGCGTCAAGAAACCGGATGTGGGCAGCGTCTGTGAGCGAACAAACGCGACTTAATTGCATTCTAGCCAAAACCAAGATAAAGAAATAGGCTTGGGCTGGACATGTAATGCGAAGGCATCATAACCGCTGGTTTTTAAACGCAAAGGAATTGATTCTAACAGAAGGCAAGCCTAGCGGGGGGCGGCAGGAAGCTAGGTGGGCGGATGAGATCAAGAATCTTCCGGGGATACCGTGGATGGAGCTGGCAGGGGAAAGGGTTAATTCGAGGTACGTGGGGGAGGCCTTTTCCATGCAGTGGGCGTGGTCAGGCTGATGATGAATATAATTGCTGAGCATGGAACGTGCATTCACTCCTAACAATACGACTGTTCTCGCAGCGAACCTGAAATCAGTTCTTGAAGACAAGTTTCTGCGCGTAGCGGTATCGGTTACTCAAGGTGATTTATTTCTCTGCGATTCATCCGGAGGTATAGTTCATAGTCGACAATTCATGGCTTGAGATAAGTAGATGGCATCATGCTGCTTTTTGCAAATGTACTGTCTCGTTATGCGACTGAAAATACGCAGAATTTTCGGAACTGTATTTTGGGCCTTTGTACGGCTCTTGCACAGCCTCAGTCTTGTTGAACGTCCTGGTCTATTTTTCCTGTATCAGGTACGGGAGGGACTTCATCGCGCTCTAATATTAGCATAATGAAGGACGTTCCTGAGGGGTGCAGACGTCCTTTCACATTTTTTTTCTAATGTGCCGTCTTTTAAACATCCTTGCGTGAGAAACTGCAGTTTTAAATGCATGTGACGCCACAGGTTTACTTTATTCAAAGTTTTCATTACTCTAGATCGGTCAGTGCTAGGACATTGCGCACACAAGCAACACTCTACGGCGCACTCCAACGACTGCTGCGGACGCGTTTCTTACGTTAGCTAAGCATATTTCATTCACCCTTCAGCCCACATTACCAACAAGAATGCAGACAACCGTTCTATCGACTGATGCCCCTTTTTCTTGGGCAGAGCGAAGCCCTTTAAGAAGGCCTCGCCTTTACACCGACTAAACATGGAGTATCCTGGAAACGTCATTGTTGACCATTTGTCTTCTGCTTTTTTTAGCAAACAAATGAAAAGGGAAAACCCATTGGAAGCCCGGGAATCTGCAAAGGTGGCACATGCATCAGACACGAAGACTTAGGTTCGTAAAACTCCGAACCTTTTCATCTATCTACTCCCTTCAAATCAGTAGCGTGGCTTTTTGGGCTTGTTGGTACATAGTTCCAATATATTGTAGCGCAGCAAAAGACGAGGACACAAGAGACGAGAGACGAGCGCTCGTGTTGTTCGTCTCTCGTCTCTTGTGTCCTCGTTTTTTGCTGCGCTACAGTATAATGTCCCTTCAAATATTGTTTTAAAAAAACCATTGCAGTAACCAAGGAGCAGAAAGAATTTTTTTTAATTTTGTAATTGTCGTGTTTATAACTAGTAAATAATTTTGCAAAGATTTTATCGCTGAAATATAACCGATTAGAAATCAGAAGAAACCATTTAAAAGCTGATCAACTAGACATTGATGATGCAAAATTAAAAGTACCTACGAACCATACCACAAAATAAAACACTGGCTATGTTCTGAACTTAAACCATTGTAGGGGACGTACCCAGCACCTGCACCAATTGTAGGGGTGCGTTTATTAGGCGTCCTCAAGAGACCGAACTGCCGTGTAGGATCTGGCAGCGTAGACGGGCGTAGCCAGCACCAAGAGAGCGGGGCAACTTCCCTTCTTCTCTTCGTCACCTACGCATATAACACAGCGACACAAACCACGACTGGATTCTCTCCCTTCTTTCTTCTGTACGGCCGCGAGCCCCCCTGCACGATGGATACTCTTCTTCGCTACCGGCCCGACATTTCCGAGTCCACGCCACTCTCCGACGCTGCCAGGTACGCCGAAGAATGCCGTCAGATTGCTCGCTCGTTTACCACGCAGACCCAGTGTCAGCAAAAACATGACCGCGACACTTCCGCGGCCTCTACCTCCTACCCTGCCGAGTCCCTTGTGTGGCTCTGTGTGCCTCCCACAACTCCCGGCCTTTCGCAGAAACTGCTGCACCGGTATCATGGTCCCTACCGGGTTCTCAAGCAAACCTCTCCGGTCAATTATATTGTTGAGCCCGTTGCACCCGCTGCGGACTTGCGTCGCCGTGGCGGCGAAACCATCCACGTCAACCGACTGAAGCCGTACTACGACCCCTCTGTACTTCCTTCCCCTTAATACGCCAGGCTGGCTCCTTTTCGCCCGGGGGAAACTGTAGTGTGCCAACTGTGACAGGTTCCGCTACCGCCATGCGCCGACACTACGCTGCACCTGACGACGACGAAGTTATGCGCCGACACTACGCTGCGCCTGACGACGACGAAGTTGCCCCGCTCTCTTGGTGCTGGCTACGCCCGTCTACGCTGCCAGACCCTGCACGGCGGTTCGGTATCTTGAGGACGCCTAATAAACGCACCCCTACACCATTTAATGTACATTCCATTTAAACTTTGTTAGCTGTCTATTTTCTGAATAATCGCAGTTCTTGTAGGCACTTTTATGGACACGTTGACTTTTTGCACTGAACTGCGAATTATTTTTCGCCACTTGGACCAACTACTTCTGAGGTACTTCACATCCACACAGTGCGAACCAAAATATCCCGCAAGATAGGTTAGGTTAGGTAATGGGGTTTTACTTCCCAAAGCGACTAAGGCTATCAGGGACGCCATAGTGAAGGGTTACAGACATTTCGAGCACATGGGGTTCTTTAACGAGCACTGACATCGCACAGTACAGGGGCCTATAGAATTTCGCATTCATCGAAATTCGAGCGCTGCGGCCGGGATTGAACCCACGTCTTTCGGGTGAGCAGCCGACCGCCGTAACCACTGAGCCACCGCGGCGGGTTTTAAAGTGAGATTAAAAAGCAATAATGGAGCTGTCCTTGAAGTGCAAGAATACTAAAGCACAGAAAGAAGCCCAGCAAATGCGAATGAGTACCCAAAGCGATCTAGAAGAAGTTTCATCTTTATAAAACTGTGAACATGCATGAAGAATCCACAACAAAGACAATCGAAGGCAAACCATTTATATCAGCTTATTACGAAAGAGTGTTGAGCAGGAATGTTTGATGAAAGAATGCGATCTACAACTACGAATTTCGAGCCGTCATTAAGGCAACCGAACCGCATGGCCTCTCGGCGGCCCTGGCGGCTTTTGAATCCGCTAACACAAAAATACCTTGTACCCTGGTGCCTGTTGAAACGAATTCTTTGTATGCCGCCCTTAAATACCTGCGTGAAAAGCTTTTACTTTTACGAATAATGGTACCCTATTTCAAGACACGCCGCCAGCTTCTAGGTGATGCATTGAGACAACATAGCAGAAAAATAACAACGGTGTTTTGGTAGCGCAGGTATTAGAGTCATTCAGTTTAAGGGCATGGCATGACTGGATCTCTCAAACAATGTTTTTTTTTTCAAGAAACTGCTATTTTTTTTATTTTGCATTGTCATTCTTGCTCAGTTATGCATGTTTCAATGCAGTTTTATGTTTCCACAAAAAGTATCCCTAATCCATGCGGTTTTATGTAGGAAACCAGATAAAATTTTGCTGGAATTTAGAAACCACATTCTTTTTCTGAAATCTAACATTGGCAGGAATAATACGACCACAATTACGCTGGCTGGAATTTCTTTCGCAGAAAATAAATGTTTATTCGGTAAGTGGTTCAGTATTGCAGGGAAAACGATATTTAATGATTGCATTGATATCGCTGCATATACGTCAGTTTCGATGTCTCCTAGTGTGTTAATATGCTAAGATGTTGTCTAAAGGTTGAATGTTTTGAAACTGTCATCTTGATTTTAGTGACTTGGTAAATACAGGAAATAAATTTCGAATTTTATAATGATGCCAACAAAATTTATTCCCGAATTGCTGCAATTCGTGCAGAATGCGCTTTCTTATATCGCGGAATCTGTAATAATATAATCATATATAAGTCCTTTCTGCATCAATTATTTTCTTCTTCATCTCATGCTCTTTTCGCAAAGAAAACTCAGCTGTAGTGTCCGTTAGTAAAATATTCCACAGAATGAGAAAGTAAAAAAGTTACAGAAGCGTACAACTTGCTGGCCGCACCGTATATGTTCCCCATGGCTGACTTAATATCGTGTGTTCCAAAAGCGATCTTTTTCTAGGCCGGAAAAGGCACTCCCAGTATGTCCAGGAGAAATTTCAAATATAGCCCGCAGCACTGATATTTTTGATAACGCCTCTGAACACATCGCGAATTTAGTGCGACAATGCGCGCGATCAGCGCGGACAGCAAGCCTTATATCTTAATTGTACATTGCTAGACGATGTAGTATTGAAATGTGGATGGTGTTAAATAAAGGTTATTAGTCGGGAAGGGCGATGCAAGTCCCGAGCTGTGCGTGAAATAAAACTTAGGAAACAGCGTTCGGTACGGCAAGAAAAAAATTTGTGTTTGCGAGAGTAATCAACGCGACAGAATGATAGGACAGCTCGATAAGACATATTTGCGATGACTTCAGTGCGCTGGTGGCTCTTTCGGAGCCTTATTTTGCGGAATGGGCCGAGGTGAGAAAATTAACTGTGAGAAGCAAGTGACGGTAAACTTAAGGTGTGCTTTATAGTTCAGATACTGGCAGACTGTTTGTAGTTCTGAAAAATGAATGGAGTGGAATTATTCAGAATGAACTCGCAGGGAGTTACTTGGGCAAGCTCGGCGGAATTTCACTAAGGACTAAAGCTTTGCATACAAACAATACTTCTGATATGGAGGCTAATGATTTGCATACAAGCAATGTTTGTCACATAGGGGCGGAAGACAGATTACGTCGTAGGTATCCGAGCAGTTTGTTAGGGTTGTTCTGCGACGCCAAAAGGCTTTTCTGTCCGCATACCATTATTAGTGCCGCCCGCGATCTATTAATGCGACAGTGTTAAGGCTGCCGTTCTTTAAAAGATCCGGCGGTTTCGTCATCGTTCTTCTCGGTGTAGTAAGCGAAAAATTTCAGGAGAGGCAACAGAGGTGGGCCACATTAGTCACCTGACCTTGTAGCGGCAGCAAACTGGCCACCGTGGCGAGTGGCAGTTAAATTAATGATTAGTAACGAGAGGTTGCTCAAAAAAAATTACCTTGTTCTCTCTAGCGGCATCATCGGCCATCGCAGAGCAATGACGCATCGCTTAGCCGCTGCAGCACTGCTCCTGGAGTGCTATGTCGACTCTTAGGGATATACGAACGTAAATTCCGAAATGACCAATCCTGCATGTGGGGGCAATAATCCATTAAAACTCTCTTGTCATGCCTTTAAGGCGTAACTTAATAGTCTTCTCCTATGGATCTCTTCCTGGGTGGACAATTATTTGTGAATGCTTTCCGGGGCAAACACATTATGATCAGAGCTTGAGTGGTGCCGTAGAAAGTTACTCCATCTCCTTTCTGCTTCTAGCTTCGCTTCTCTGCATTCTTGTGAGCTACAGGTGTCCAGGCTCTGAGAATGGTGGCTTCTGAACTGTTTGGAGAAATATAAAACAATTTAAAATCATGTGTGTCAAAGAATATACTATTGAATTCAAGCAACATTACACTATTTGCCGGGACAGCAATCGATAATAAATACTGTAGTGAAGTGGCAATATAATACTGCGAATGAATATTGTTTAGTCCCTGAAAGGCACCGCAAGCAAGAAATATACTGAAGGGATGAGGGGGGGGGGGGGGAGGAAGGACATATTTCTGGCCCCGCTATAACACCACATTCTTTCGCTTTGTTGGTGCCTGTTCCCTCCCTCAGTTTTTCTTTAGAGATCAAGTGTGAGTTTCGTTCATTCTACTCTTTACAAGCAGAAGGGATCTCTGCGTTTCGGCACCCTTTGACTTCGCAGGGGAACCAGAGTTTGGGGCAGCCGCGCGGCTCATATTTTCTGAGAAATACCACAGATGTAAAGACAAGGAAAACTCCACAGTAAGTGATATGAAACTTTATTTTCTTGGAACGCTTGCATGATAAATTTTGTCATGAGTCTGAGATTCAGCTGATATCACTAGGATTTTACATTGCAAATGATGCCTGATTCTTGTCTTGAGAAGAGAAATGTTAGTGTAATTGCGGATAGTTTGGATTAACACTGAGCATAACAGCGGCTTGTATTCAGTAGAAGCAATATTATTCTACTATAAAATCAGTTTAAAATTATAGATATTGTGGAATAAAAGATTTCAGAAGTCCGTTTTGTTATGTCTATAAGAAAAAATTGATAAATGAAGCACCCTAATTCTTTATGCATAGGAGAATTTCTAAGTTTAAATGTCAACTCTATTTAAACAAAACTAAAAAAAAACTTTCTGGAGTGTTTTGTGTGGTGGAAACTATGCCAGACAGGTAACAAAAAAGGAGACATAGAGAAAGGAATTGCTTAAGAGACGAACGCACACTTTCAACTTCCACGTTATCATTATGCCGCACACATGCACTTAAAGACCGCATGTCGAGTCTGGATTACTGGCCATCCGCTCCTCCTCATAAACTTGGCGCTGCACACCTAGTGCTGTAGCATTGTCGAAATTTGATTACGTCGTAGAGGCAGATAATATCAGCTCACAATAGGTTATTACTCTGACCACCGCGAACTTTTTTTTTCGTGATAAAGTGTGCTTGAAATAACTCTAGAGCGTGCAAAATCTATATCGTCAGGATTGGAATTTAACGCGGAAACGTTCAACAAAAGGAAAGCTGCGCATGTCACCAGCCTCAACATGCCCTAGCAAGAAGAGATATATGAAAATGACAAATTTTTTTGTTTTTATTTCCACAGAAAATTGTGCTTTCCGATTGTCGTTACTACTGCGAAAAAGATGGCGGGCTGTTCTTCGGTCACTACGGCAACGGCACCGACAACTCCTGCTTTGTAAGTATTTTGGCTGTTTTAGAACTTGCGGCTGGAACTTCCTGTATTAATTTGTTTGCCCATGGTGTGACTAGTTTATTTTTCATGTAGGGGGAGGAGTGAGAGAGCACGGAACTTCTAGGGCGTAATGTGTTGTACTTAATCGGCTGCGTTCCGAGATGAAGCGGTAAATGCTGGTCGGACTCACACTGTGCCCGTCTCTTGTGTCGTTTTCTTTTGAGCGCGTTCGCTCTGCTGTCACATACGCAGAGAACAGCTTTACAGCATGATTCAGCGGTGAGACCATGCACGAGAGTAACACCCCTCACTGTTTCTGTCCACTGCTGTGCCAGAATGAATTCGGCGTTCGGCAAGTCAGCCCAAGATCGTGGGACTGACATCCGCACGCGGAAGTCGCATATGAATGTAGGCAGACATTACGAAATGCCGTGTTCTGCATGAAAATGGGGCGTAAAGAAACTTGGTTGGTGGCAGTGCATCTGAATGTCAACATGCGAATTCAGGTCATTAATAAACGATTTTGAGCGCAACGGAGACAACACAAGAAAGACGACAACACGGACGCTCGTGTTGTCGTCTTTCTTGTGTGTTGTCCCCGTTGCACTTAAAATTGTTTATTATGTCTGAAAATCAACTAGCTCAGCAGTTAACCCTCTCAGGTCGTTAAATTTTGAAAAACGTTGTTCCGGCGTCCAACAACGAACAAGCAGCGTGAAAGCAACAAGAAGAAGGAGGTTTATTCGAGATTGCTTGCTGGTATATATATATAGCCTACAGGCGGCTGCACGATATCGGCCACGTATTACAGATATCACGCTGGACAAGGCCCATACAAAAGTGTGCATGCGCGACTGATACAATACAAACGTTAAAGAAGTTTTTATATTCAACGCACTGCCACACGCCACCGACTATGCCTTGTTGCCAGGGGTGCCACTGTATGTGACTTCCAAAACAACGCTGAAGACTTGGTTCCTGTGCACCTCCCAACTCGTTATTGATAATAAAATAGTTTAGCGAACAATTTATAACGCACATTTTCCCTCCGTTAAGCTTCGCCTTAAGAGTAGACGCGACAGCGCCTTCTCTTCTTTCCTCTTCCCATTCCTTTTCTTTCTCACTTCTCGCCTAAACTCAGGTTGCAGTCATAGTTCGTCGGTACATCGTGCAATGCCACGAACTGCAATGCCACGAACGCCAGCATTGCTTCCGCGCCGAACGAGCGGCCAGCAAGCCGCAAGCTTTGTGGTGAACGCGTCTTGGATGTGCGCAGCGTTGTTCGCCGCTCACCGCGTCATTCCTGCGTCCCGGCACGGCCCCACTGCGCCCGAAGGGGACGAGCGGGAGGCGCTGCCGTCGCGCGCTATCTGTTGGGACAGTGCCATACATTGCGAGGAGGAGGGAGTGATTTTAGTGGACGCCGCCTGACAGCGCTACGTGGGCGCCAAGGGAAGAGGCAAAGTAGCGTAAACGTGCTTAGCTACTCGATTAACCGCGACTTCTGTAATTGCAATGCTCATAATTACTAATATACACCACAGTACATGCCTCTAACGCACCCTTCTTAGACAAAACCCAAACGAGACTTTGTTCATACCAAAGCATTGAGCTGGCGTGGTGGAGTGGTTAGCGTGTTCGTCTCCCGACTCCGGGAGATCCTGGTTCCAGCTCCCGCTCGACCGATTTCCTACTTTCTTTTATTTATTATTGCTGCTGGGATTTTTCGCTCGCGGCCAACGCCGCTGCCGCCGACATCGGCTTTTCTGCGACACGGGACTCTTAACGTAAAAAGAATGAGGTTTGCGTTAACTTTCCATCTATGGCCTGAAATCAAATCCGTCCCTATGAACATGAGCCTCGGCGTCTTCTCCTTTGGATATCTTTCTTCCCTCAGCAATTTCTTCGGTATTTTAGGGTCTGTGCTCGCGTACACAAGCACAAAAAGGGGCCAGTCAAAAGGCCGGAACCGAATGTATTGAATTACGTCATTCAACAGACGGCCCCGAAGCAACCATGAAGCGAATTCTCAAAATTCCTCAGACATATTGACGGCTCCAGGCCGGTGTGGAGTTGCAATTGTGCCCAGCATAGCTTTCGCACTATTCACGTGGCGCCGACCATCTTAGGACACATGCACTGAAGCACCGTGACCAACACATCACTTGATATGCTTGTACCAGATGTAATGGCCACTTAACCTGCGCCAATTTTTTGACGCAAAAACAGCTTACCGGCCAGAACGAAGCAAGTAGAAATAAAGCTGTAGGACATAAACTCACGGGCGAGTCTGTTACACATAGTAAGAATCGAAGCAGCCCAATGGTACGAGGCTAAAAGGATGCAAAGCGCCGTGTTTCCCCCTTTGTCTTCTCTTGGCCTCGTGCAGTTGCGCTGCTCCGCTTGTTACAAGAAAGGCCCTTTTTAGGTTCACCGCTTCTTTGTTTCTTGTCCCCACTGTCTCAACGTACCGTTCAAGTACTTCCAGAAGACCCCGAGAGATAGCTTACAGTCTAAAAATGTAGAATGCGGCTCACCACATCTTCTTAAACAAATTTCGCATCACCATCTCCCCGCCATTACAAGCAAGAAGGAGTCTGGCAAATTCAGTTCACATAATGTGATTTAGTGTGGAGAATCGCATATATGAGATTTTGTCGTGTCCGGTCGCTGTGTTGAATGCAGCGAAAGACGCACACGGTACTTTAAGACTTCGTTTATTTAAAGCCGATGAGGGTGCGACCAGCGTCGACCGAGGCAGGAGCCGAACTGGCCGCCCGAAGAAAGGAGGGAGCGGAGAAGCGTCCACGGGAGGGAGTGGCTTCCCAAAACAGGAGGAGGATGCGGGGGCGCACCATGGGGGGGCATCTGGCGACAGCGTGCGACGAGGGGCAAGTGGTCGTTAGGAGGAGGATGCGAGTGGTCGTTAGGAGGAGGATGCGAGTGGTCGTTAGGAGGAGGATGCGAGTGGTCGTTAGGAGGAGGATGCGGGGGCGCACACACACAAAAGCAATAAGGGGACACAACACTTCCTTCCCCCTTAGAAAGTTGCCTGGTATCGTGCAGGGGGTCGGCGCTCACGCGTGGAGGCGCGCTGGCTTTGTGCGCTCGGGGGAGAAACACTTGTAGGCTGGCTGTTGTTCGCTGTGTCTCCTAGGTCTGTCCTGGGCGAAGTCTCTTCTTCCGGGAAGAGGTGCCAGGCTATGTGGGAAGATGGTGCACGTGCTCTCTCCGCTGGCGGACAGCTCTCAGACGGCGTCGTAAATCTACGCAGCTGGTTGAGATGTCGGCGTGCTACTGTGCCATGTATGTTGACGAGCCAAGAGCGCAGGCCTATGCGTCTGACAATTGTAGCTTCCTCCCAGCGTGGCTTTTTCAGAAACTGTCGGGCGAGGACGCGCTGCCCCTCATTAAGCGTGCCGCAGCGCGGAATTGCTTTTTCTTCCCGGAACGTCTCTGCCTTTGGCTCGGGGAGGATGGCTGTGAGCTGGGTTCGCATTTCACGCTCGAACATCATTTTCGAGGGGGTCTCGCCTGTTGTGCTCTGAACCGTCGTGTGCTGCTTGAAGAGAAAGCGCGCAAGGCGGCGCTGCAGCGAGCCTGTCTGATCTCTTTCAAGGGCGCGTTTTAGCTCGGCTACGTAGCGCACGGCTTGTCCGTTTGTCGCTGGGTGGTAGGGGGCCGATGTAACTGATGAGATCCCGTTGTCGCGATAAAACTTGAGGATCTCCGCAGACACAAACGGTGTTCCGTTGTCCGACACTACCTTGCGCGGCAGGCCGAACGTTGCAAATAGTGATCGGAGGTTGTCAATGACTGCTGCCGAAGTCGTCTGTCCCATTTGCCTTATCTCAAGCCACTTTGTGTAGGCATCTACGACCACAAGGAAAGTGCAGCCCTCAATTGGTCCTGCAAAATCAATGTGCAGTGTGTGCCATGGTGTGTCTGGCTTTTCCCATTCTGGGACAGGAGCTTTCGGCGGGGCGCTCCGGCTGCTCTGGCAAGGCTTGCATTCTCGCACCACTGTTTCGATGTCGTTGTCAATGCCAGGCCACCACATGTAGCTTCTGGCACACTTTTTCATTGCAACGATGCCCCGATGTCCGGCGTGGATGAGAGACATAGCTTGTGCGCGTAGTTCTCTCGGCATCACAACTCGGGACCCAAATATGATGCAGCCGCGATGGGTGCTCAACTCTGTAGCTCGCCTGCGGTAAGCGTCGAAGTTGTCCCCTTTGAGTTTATGCACGTTGCCTTGTTGAACAGCTGTGTAAACTAGCCGGAGAGCTGCGCACTTCTGCGTAGATGCTGCAACTGTGCCTGCTGTAAGCGGAGGTTCTGGCAGTGCTTCGAACATCAGAACGTCTCCTGGTGGAAATGGTTCGTCAACAGTTGCGTCTAGTGGCAGACGGCTTAGCGCATCGGCGTTTTGATGTTTACTCCCATTGCGGTAGACCAGAGCGTAGTCGTACGCTGAGAGTTTGATGCACCAACGTGTCATTCGCGGAGACAAAGTTGGTGGCATAGGCCTTTGTGGTCCCAGAATGCCCAATAGCGGTCGGTGATCGGTTATAAAGGTCACCTTCCGGCCGGCAATGTACTGGTGAAAATGTGTCGCCGCGTAGACGATGGCTAGCCCTTCTTTGTCAAGTTGCGCGTAGTTGCGTTCTGCTTGCGACAACGTACGTGAGGCGAAGGCGATGGGAGCTTCCCTTCCTTGCTCGTCAGTTTGCGATAGAACCGCGCCGACTCCGTACGGTGATGCGTCGCAAGCCAAAAGCAGAGGCTTCCTTTCGTCGTAGTGGCGGAGGACTGTACATCTTCGAATCAGGTCTTTCAGGGCATCGAATGACCGCTGATGGCGTGGCGACCATGTCCATGTCACATCTTTCCGAAGGAGTTGGTATAAGTCGTTGGCCACGGTAGCTCTTTGTTCCAAGAACCGGTCGTAGAACGTCAAGAGTCCGAGAAAAGCCTGTAGCTCCTGCTTGTTTGTTGGAGCTCGTGCTTCTGTGATCGCTCGCACTTTGTCCTCGGTAGGGTGAATGCCTTCCGCATTAATTCGGTGTCCCAGAAATTGCACCTCTGGCACCGCAAAACAGCACTTCGATTTGCTTATGCACAAATTAGCGTTTGCTAGCCTTTCGAGAACGAGCTCTAGGCGCACTGCATGCTCTTCAGTGGAAGTGCCACTGATGATGACATCGTCAAGGTAGACACAAACTCCTGGGATGCCCTGAAGCACTGTCTCCATGAATTTTTGAAATATGGCCGGGGCTGCAGCTACGCCAAAAGGCAGTCGCTTGACTTTGTACAAGCCTTTCAGTGTGTTAATTGCCAATAATTCAGCAGTTGACTCGCTCACCTTCAGCTGCTGATACGCCTGGGTGAGGTCCAATGTGCTGAAGACTCTTGCGCCACGCAGTACACTGAATACTTCTTCAGGTGTCGGTAGCGGGTAAGAGGACGCTTTAGTCGCAAGATTGACGGTGCTCCGGTAGTCTCCGCAGAGGCGTATGGTTCCGTTCTTCTTGCGAACTACGACAAGTGGTGTGGCCCATTCTGAATGCTGCGTCGGCTCGATGACACCTTGCTGCTCCAGTTTGTCCAACTCTTTTTCAACTGAATCTCGGAGAGCAAACGGCACCGGCCTGGCCTTCAGAAATTTGGGTTGCGCGTTGTCCAACAACTCCAGTGTGACCGGGGGCCCTTCGTTTCCTGGAATCTCTTCCGAGAATACTCTTTCGTATTTCTCTTGCAGTTGCTCAACCATGTTCTGGCTCGGCGTCTGGTGTATGCCGCATATCATCACGCCTAGTGGAGAAAACCAGTTTCTCCCTAGAAGGCTTGATCCTGTGCCCTTCACAACAAGCAGAGGTAGCATATGGGTCTGGCCGTTGTAGTTAACCTGCACGTTGGCAGAGCCCAATAGTGGCAGATTCTGTCCTGACCACGTTCGCAGGTGCGTGTCGTCTTGTTGCAGGGCGGGTGCGTCAGATGGCCATGAAGTTCGGAACGTGTCCTCACTGATCAGAGTACAGGCTGCGCCGGAGTCCACCTCGAACTTAATCAGCTGGTGATGTACGCTTACTTCTGTAAAAATCTTCGGTCGCGTGCCGAGATTCATGGTGTTCAGGTCGTACAACACAGATGGTGTTGCTGATGTTGTTCCATGGAGATCAGATAGCGGCGTATTCTCTGAGGCGTTGACGCTGTGATTAGGCTGGGAAGGTGACTTTATCTTGGCAAGTCTCCGTTTCGTAATGCATGCTCTTTCGATATGCCCTCGCTTGTGGCAAAAATTACACGTGGCTGACTGGAATCGACATCCCTGGGGGTTGTGTTGGTCGTCACACCGCCAGCAGCGTTGTGCCTTTTTGACCGATTTTACAACAACAGAAGGCTTGCGCACCTGGTTGCTTGTCTGGTGTACCGGCTCGGTGTTCCGGCGAATCCCTCTCTGCTGGTGACCGGCGCTCTCCGCTCGAACGGCGATGTCGTAAGCTTTGCTGAATGTGAGGTCCTTCTCAGCGAACAGGCGCTGCTGCAGTGACTCGTCACTCAGTCCGCACACAAATCTGTCGCGTAACATCACGTCCAAGGGAAGCATGGTGGTGTTAGCAGAAGAAGCTGCGTCTCCCTCCTGCCCGGTAGCTGTTGTCGACAGCGTTCCAAAATTGCAGTCGGCAGCGAGCTTCTTGAGCGCGGCTACGTAGGCGCTCACAGTTTCTCCTCCCAGTTGATCTCGTCGTTGGAAGCGAGCCCGGCTGTAGACCTCGGATGGCCTTGGGTCGTAGTGCTTTTGCAGCGCTTTTACGATGTCGTCGTAAGACACTGCCGCTGCTGTGCTTGGCTGAATAAGGGCGCAGACAGTATCGTAGGTCTGCTCCCCGCACAGCGTCAGCAGGTTGGCCCTCTTCAAGGCTGGGTCTGTGATGTTGTTAGCTTCAAAGTAGAACTGAAGGCGTCCAACCCACGATGACCACGATGAGCCGTTGAACTCTGGTATCTGATTGGGAAACCCTCGCGTAGCCATGGCTTGTCAATAGCGTTGCGTAGCGCGGGTCGAATCCACTTTCTCGTCGCCACTGTCGTGTCCGGTCGCTGTGTTGAATGCAGCGAAAGACGCACACGGTACTTTAAGACTTCGTTTATTTAAAGCCGATGAGGGTGCGACCAGCGTCGACCGAGGCAGGAGCCGAACTGGCCGCCCGAAGAAAGGAGGGAGCGGAGAAGCGTCCACGGGAGGGAGTGGCTTCCCAAAACAGGAGGAGGATGCGGGGGCGCACCATGGGGGGGCATCTGGCGACAGCGTGCGACGAGGGGCAAGTGGTCGTTAGGAGGAGGATGCGAGTGGTCGTTAGGAGGAGGATGCGAGTGGTCGTTAGGAGGAGGATGCGGGGGCGCACACACACAAAAGCAATAAGGGGACACAACAGATTTATAACAGGTCCTTTGTACAGAAGCCTGCACAGAAGGTGAGCAACTGAATAATTGAAGTACATATCGCTCATCAGGCACATAAACTGACAACTTAAACTCGGTAATATTGCAGATATACATCGTGTATGTGCGATGACTTCGAGTACATTTCAAAAATATGCCTTCTGAGATGAAAGTGTGATTCTTTCCCGATCATAGCGGCGGTGTTCGCGGTTGTAATCAAATGTGTTAAATAATTTCATGATTTTGCAAATAAGTAAATGCCTCTAAATACATTTCAACTTTTTGCGCTCAGGCGCATGGTTACAATTATAGAGTTGTGGCTGGCTGTCACCACTTCGCGCGCATTAGCGTGCGTTCGCAGACACCCTTAGGATGTGTGGGAGTAGCCGTCTCAGAAAGAGAGATGCCCTCGACTCAGCGTGGTAAGCTCTGCGGAGACCAGCTACCAAGTGACTAGAGGTTTTTAGTCGTTTGGTGCCCAGCTTTCGCCCGTTGCAAGACAGAGAATGGGTCGGAGCCCAAGGTTCACAAGCAAAACAAACTTTATACAGTAATGAGACGGTACAGAGGATTTTACAATCAGCAGTACAGGCACATACAAAGTTATCAACAAAACAGTGCAACTCGTGCAATGTTACACTTGCAATACAAAAGAATTATTGCACCTAAAGTGCACTAACGCAGAAGGGAGGCAACCAAACAAAACACAGTTTGTTCACCGGGCACTGCGACAGTCCGACGACCACAGGTTCACGACGGAGGTTTAAGCTGCCGTCCCGTAGACTGGCGCACGCTGCCCCGTTGGACAGTGGCTGGGCGCAGTGGTGTTTTCTCGGGAGTCGAGCGGGCGCGCTTCTCTGAAGCTTAAACGGCGGCTCGGGCAAGTCGACAGCGGCCAACACCCTTCTTATATACACTTGCTCCACGTCTCTCTGTTCTTCGCGCCAAGTCAGGCGCGCACATGCACATAGTATCGGCTGTGCAGTCTCCTTCTCCTTCTCGCGCCGTGCGCTCGACCCCATATGTCGAAACCGGGAGTGGCTTCGAGTTGCTTACAGATTTTTAGGGCCTGGAGCCGCCGCCGACGCGCGAGTGAGGAGGGAGGTATATTTCTCTTAGCACACGAAAGGCTCTTAGCATCTCTTAGCACACGAAAGGCTACGCCCTCATAGAAACGTCTCCGACAGTCGAGAAGGTTCGACGTCATGGCTGACGCAACCCTCCCGCGCGTCGTGTCGGCGAGGGGTGATGGAGGGGGAAGCCACACACGCAAGGCTAGTCGCTCTCCGGGGTTTCCTTCTCCCTGTTTTACGACATGCGCCGGAAAGTAATATACGAGCGGCGCTGTTGTTTCTTTTTCAAAAATGCGCTCAATTTTGTGACACTGGCAGTCAAAGCATCCAACATTAATTATTAGACAAGCAGCGACACACTGCCCCTCGTGCTATGGGGAGCAGAGTTTCAGCTGTCCAGACGCGTGGAAGGGACGCGCGGTAGCCGAAAAGCAAGCGTAGCCGCTCTCAAGCCTCTCCCGCCTGCTAGAACGCCACGCCAAATCCGGCAGCTTGAGCCATAGGGAGAGAGAAAAATGTCTGTGATGCGCTCGCTTCGCGCAGCTTAACTTCTTGGGTGTGAACATGCGAGCACCACAGCAGACGCATGCCCTTTCCACGAGTCTATGCTGCCCAAAATTCCTAGCCTCGTACCGCCAAGGGCATTAAAGTTCTTGTTCATCGAATAATCGCTTTTGGCTGCCGCTATGTACTGCCAGAATTCATTTGCCAACAAGTGCTTCGCAGCTGAAGCACAGAGAGGATTCATAAAGAGCGGGCACTCCCATAGGGCCCAGTGGCCCAATTGACTGTAGCGCACCAAGCGGCGGGGTGAGGAGGTTTCGGTTCCTGGCGTGCGCAGTTTGAATGCTAGCATGCGCTGCGGCCTGCTGCGCCTACGTGGCGCATCATTCCTGTTCTGCATGGTCTCTTATTCTATTCTTATTTTATTCTTATTCTATTTACTTTTGGTCCTGAAAGAGGAAAATTACATTCCGGGCGCTCTTGACCGGAAATCAGCGCAGGTGGCCACGGCGTTCGTCAAACATTGACAGTCCAGAAAAGACACCAGGTGCTTTTGTAAAATGAACAGTTATTTTGCTGTATATAACCCCAAAACAAATATAGTAGCATCGCCATTTAGCACATCGCTAATTTCGTTCCGCGCTTCTTGTTGTCCATTCCTACTGCAAAGGGGCGCACAGCAGTGGCTGTCACTACCACCGGGCACCCTCAGCTGAAAAGTAAACTAGGAGCAGGTGTTCTCATAAACCTTGCACAAAAACTGAGCTAACGGGCAAAATGCGCAAAAGCGGCGAAATTATGAAGAAGGAAACATGCTTTTCACGAACCTCGCATGCGGAGCATTATTGCATCACATGCAAGATGAACCTCCTAATGATTTACGAGCATTCTTCGATTCCCCGACGTTATTTTGTGCAGCCTGACATCTACAAGCACCATTGCAAGGTTCACTGAGCGTTTTGTTCGATAAAGCTTTGGTACCCGGTCGGCTACAACAAGGCCTCCCCATAAGTCGCTCACAGTTTGTTGGGGCTCTGAGAACTAATGCGAGGGTACAATTTGCATGTCTTCGCAGGCGCAGAAGACAATGCTGGGAGCACCAACTCCACATTTTAGAATGTTTAGAAAATCCTACCAGTCTACTTTTTTTCTTAGTCGTTTTGCAAAGCGCACAAGCAAAGCGTAAAGCGCACTATGCGGGTGCAATGCCCGTTTTCATTAGAGCACACGACGGTGCCTTCCATGCACAAGTTTCAATTTTTTAGCTTTTTATGTGTTACCTTTCTTTCCGGGGAGTCTTGAAAATTGCGCGCCAGTATTGACAACGCGGCAAAACTAGTTTACGACTTGTTTGCCCATTTTTTTCAAGTCAACCACATATTTTACCCGACCGTCAACAAATATCACTCGAAAGAAGTAGTGCATTGTTGGTGACCATAAAAACTTCGCGTCCCCGAGCAACTCAACGCGCAACAATGCGAAATGAACGGCAAGGCCAAGCGCACAAGGCATATGAGCACTCTTCACTAACTGCGCACGAACCGGTGTCACGGCTGGTGCCAAGGAGCGAGCCTGTAGGCGTGCCTTTCACCCCTGCGCCATACTGCGCCGGCCGGCGTGCTCAGCGTAAACTGCTGAGCATGCAGTTTTTAAAACATTTCTCACCTTGCCGTCGCCAGAAACCGCTCGAGTTCCGCGTCGGAGACCAAGACAGACGCCAAAACACGGAGTGTGCGAGCGTACAAAGACGCTGCACGCTCACAAGTGCAGCCGACCGTTTCCTGGGGCGCGATTACGAGTCGCTCAAAATCGTCTCAATCGGAAAGTGTCTCAAAAAGTGTCTCATTTGCCCCGTTCCTATTGGTCGGTCGTGACCAGCGGCCATATTGGTTTTTTGCGTCACCGGCCGACGTCATAAGTGTGCCAAAAGTGTTGACGTTGCTCACCTAATTATGCGAGCCGATTGAGACGATTTCTTGCGACTGGAACGAGTGGCCTCAAACCGCTCGAGACAGAAAATGGCGGTTGTTTACATGGCCGGTGGCCGCGCGAGCAGCGGTGTAAGAGGGTGCATGAAGACGGTTTTGACGTGCCGGACGAGTTGTTTCGACGTTTTGACATAGGAAGGAGCATAATGGCTGTGCGACGAACTCGCCGTTGAACTTGGAGGTGTGCGGGTGAGTGCGCGGTCAGTGGAGCGGCAAGTGCCTGTGCGCGCCTTCGCCGCCGGTGGGTTTCAAGACACCGTAGGAAATGAAGTAAACGTCGGCGTAGCCCAACCGACTGTGCAAGTGTTTGCGGTGAGTTGCGGAGACCACTGTCAAAGTTAAGTCGCAGAAGGTGCTCGCTTTCCGGCGAGACCCCCAAAACAAGGCAGCGGCGAAGGAGGACTTGCTTCGCATAAACTTTCGCCACCGCAGTATCCCCGGCGGCGTCATCCGAGCATCATCGGAACGGAACGGCAACAACACCAACACGAATGTCAAGTGCTTAACCCGAAGCGGGCGGCATGAGTTGGTTACGAGGCGTCGTGAGTGATTGTTGGCGCAGTGACCGGGCGCGTGCCGGCTCTTAATTCCCGCAATGAGATTGCAAGCTCCCAGCAGCTGCACCGGTCTGCTCCCGTGTGTCGGCAGTTGCTGCAGTGTGATTTTTCATGGTCGCCTGGTATTTTCTGAACAAAAATAAATAGAACTACGCATCGCCCTTTGAGCACATTTGCCGTCGATAGCAGGCTAGGTGAGTTCACACTGGCGAGTCGCGGAGGTCGCGCGACAGGCTTAAATCGATTTATTACGCTCCCTCCCCGCTTTACATGTACTTCGGAAACGGTAACTAATTGACCGAAATCGGTCGCCTAGAATACTAGCGCGACGATTGCAACTCGCCAGTGTGAACTTGCCTTAAAGCTGCCTTCGCCGGTTTTCGAGCCAAGCGCTCCTTCCAAATTGTTCTCGGCAGACTCGTAGCAATCACTGCCTTTAAACAGATTTTTCCGCGCACTTAAGACGTCTGCGCAGTACTTTGATTCTGCGTAATGTGTAAAAAAAGAGGACAGCCGTCGAATCAGCTGATTTTTTTTCTGGCTGCCATGCTAACGATGGCTGAATATGTGCGTGGAGGGATAAGGCGCTGAATCGGTTGAATCAGGCGTCAGCTCACGCCGCCTAGCCGCCGCTACCGACGCTTTTCCCGCGTCAGCGCACCCTCGCGGCAGCAAAAGTGACTGAAGAGCAAACTTAATTGCAAAATTGAGGACGCTTCTTCTTTTGCTTCATGTCGTTGAGTTTGAAACATAGTTTTTTAGCGAAATAAAACATTCTTCAGATAATTAACTATGTGTTTACAGCGAAACTTTAGTATACGGTCCCTTATTGCGCAACTAAATGCTTCCTGGGTGGAACCCTACTATTAGACACCACAACCTCGCTGCTAATTGGTTGATTCCGCAGTCAACAACTCGCGGTGTCGTCATTTTGACGTCAGAGTCTCAAAATTGAGACAAAAACTCGTAATCGCGCCCCTGGTTTCGTTCTACCTCACCTGCCCGTAACCCGTATGATCTGTCGCCGCTCGCCCGCGCGCCTACACACCCGCGCCTCCCGCGCGCGCGCATGCCCACGTGTGCTAACGCTGGCGGCGTCAAAAACAGAAGGGATATAAGCTAATCCTTTACATATTTCCTAGGGGAATATTTCGCCCAGTGTCCGCTATTTACAAATTTCATTCTGTATGGCTGAAGTATAAGTGTTATTAGCAGATAGTAGTCAAATAGTAGTAACATAGCAGATAGCTGATAGTAGTAGTATTACAAAACTAACAAATTTCACTGAAAAGTTTTCTCCTTTCTGGCGATGTAGTCGCTTTGCTCGCGAAGGAACCATTTTATCTCTACAAGCGTGATTCATAGCCAGCACATGTGCGACAGTAACGGGTGATCGCCGCCGCGGTGGCTCAGTGGTTATGGTGCTCGGCTGCTGACCCGAAAGACGCGGGTTCGATCCCGGCCGCGGCGGTTGAATTTCTTTGGAGGAGAAATTCTAGAGGCTCGTGTACTGTGCGATGTCAGTGCACGTTACAGAACCCCAGGTGGTCGAAATTTCCGGAGCCCTCCACTACGGCGTCTCTCATAGACTTAGTCGCTTTGGGACGTTGAACCCCATAAACCAAAACATAAACCAAGCCAGTAACGGGTGAAATATCGCGGTGAAATATTCGTTCGAAGACAGTGGCTTCCTGGGGAAGAACTAGATAGTGCTTGTCTAAATTCTGGGATTCTGCGCCTCGGCTCATGCTCTCCAGACTCCTGGCAATGATTATGTGCGTTTCTATCGTATCGCTGATAAATGTGATATTGTTATTGTTACTGCTCATTGTTTCTCTTTGATTTCTTGTATTTGGGGGTTTTATACCGCTTACTCTGTATAGAGCTTATCATTGCTTACAGTATATCCACATTTTATTTCATGTGGTAATATGAGTGCGTTTAGTTTGGTTTTATATTTTATGTTGTTGGATATCTGGCCTACTCATTGCGTTATTTGTACTGGGAATTGCGTGTGTTGTAGCTTTACTGTGTTGAACGTTATGTTCAAAGTTCAGGTATTTTAGTATCATTATGTGAAAAGGAGTAGCCGGGACCGGAATCACACTATCTCCTTTTATATCCATGTCAATAAAAATGCATATTTCTGTAAAATACATACTCTTCCAGCGGACAATCAGTATATTATAATCGCTGCTCCTCATTACCAATCGAGTAACGCCAGAAATAATAACTTTTGCTATTTCTGTCAACATGAGAACCTTACGTAACTGTATATTTGGCGTTGGTCCCACAGCTCTTCGATCGGGCTGAACCACAGCGACTCGGATGGTGCTGCCGTGGAAAGTGCAATCGAGAACCACACTGCAAGGGAGCCGAGATTCTTCGCTCTGAATAAAGTGGCATTGAAAATACAATTTTAACTCTTAAATACGGGGCAACATCCTCGCCTTCAGCGCACTACAGATGCAAATAAATATTCGAATAAATACCTTCCACACGCAATGCCATCTCTGCTTGTTACAAAGCCTAGTCAGCTCTGTCAAAGCCTAGTCAAAGCCTAGTCAGCTCTAGTCAGCTCTGAATCTCGACTCTGAATTTTCCACAAGCACTACTTTTTTTTTGTCCACCCAATGTCATTTCAGCTTCTGGACGTAGGATCGTCAGCACCGTTACATGATGCTGTCTCAAATGCTGACTTAATTCGATTTCACTGCACGCATACAAGCACACAGGCAACAAAAATTACTCCGTATCATCGTCGTGTGGAGGTGTTCTCTTAAAATGCATTCAGAAACTGTCGGCTCACATCGTAGGACGGATATGGAAAGGAAAACGATATGTAGCGTTAGGAGGTTGGTAGACGGCAGAGTGGGTCAGGGAACAAACGTGGTTTAATGATATCGTAGTAGAAATTAGGAACAATGAATGGGCTTGGGCACGGCACGTAATGCGAATACAAGATAATGGATGGCTGTAAGGGTTACGGACAGGATACTAAAAGAAGGTAAGAGTAGCAGGGAGCGGCCCGAAAATTTGGTGGCTGGATGCGATTAAGAAGCTTTCGGGCATAAGATTGCTGCAGCTGGCACAAAAGAGGGTTAATTTTTTGCCCTACTACAGCATGTAGTGCCATATAGGCCACATCTGCTTTTCGACCTGGGCCACGCCCGTGGTCTTGCTAACTACTTTCGCAGCTTAACGCGCTGCTGCCAGAAGCTATTTCTCTTTTTCCGGCAAGACAAGGATCTCGGCTTCGCATAAATGCTTCTTATCCTTGTGTGGCACAGCATTCAGCTCTCAATTGCGCTTAACCGTGACTCACCGTTCGCCTGTTTTATTTTCTCTTCAGCGGCGTATTCAGGCAGCTTGGGTAGTTTGTAGCCTTTGTGTTAAAACAGCCTAAAATTTCTAGGGTGGACAGCGTCTAACTTATTCTTTCGTCACACATTCGCGCAGTGTCCTGTATCTCGTCCCTTTTCTGACTTCCCCAACTGCGGTGCCACACTAGACGAAAATGTGTATATGGGCACCAGGCTCTGTGCACTCCCAGTCAAAAGTATTCGGAGCAAGGGGTTTGCTTGTGAGGCCAGCTATATGTCTCGTTATGCATGCTCAGCTACCGTAATTTCTCGAATTAATGGCTTCGCGTCCTAAATGCTCCCAAACTTTGGACTGCTAGATATGCTAGCGACCCCCGCTAAACAGCTTAGGTACACTTTTGACAGGGTCTGTACCTTCCAGCGTGTAATGAACACCTTGAGCCATCAAGTCATCAAACTGGCTCACGACTGACGATCCCATGATTCTGGAACATGGTCACACAGGGTTTCCTGCACGCGAACACACTGTCGGTACAAAGTCATGAAAGCACGTAAGGACAGTATCACACTAATAGAGGCAATCATGCAAGACAAATTGATTGCAAATAACTACATGCAAACGCGGCAGGAAAAGCATTTTCACCGGTTGAATTGAATGCATTCAAATATCGACACTAAGATACTACCGCAGTAAGAACTGCTCAAGAGAAGGGACAACTAGCGCTGGGCTGCACATAGGGGACTGTCACCCAGACTTCGCGCACTTTTACGCGTGAAGCTCCCAGACACCCTTAGAGCGTTTGGGGGTAGCGCTCTCGGACTCTAAGGAGATGCCCTCGACTCAGCGTGGCAAGCTCAGCGGAGACCAGCTACCAAGTGACAAGAGGTTTTTGGGCGTTCGGTGCCCAGCTTTCGCTCGTCGCAAGCCAGAGAATGGGTCGGAGCCAAAGGTTCACAAACAAAACAAAGTTTATACAGCAATTGAGACGATACACAGGATTTCACAATCACTAGTACAGACACATACTAAGTGATTAACAGAACAATGCAACTCGTTCAAAGTTGAACTCGAGAGACAATGCAATACAAAGGCAATATTGCACCTAAAGGGCACTAACACACGAGAGAGGCAAGCAAACAAAACACAGTTTGTTCACCGGGCACTGCGACAGTCCGACGACTCGAGGTTCACGACGATGCTGTCCCGCAGACTGGCGCACGTTGCCTCGTTGGTCCGTGGCTGGCATAGTGGTGTTTTCCCCGGGAGTCGAACGGGCGCGCTTCGATGAAGCTTAAACGGCGGTCCGGACTGACTAATCTGATAGCGATCAACGCCTTCTTTTATAGGCTCGCTTCCACGTCTGTTTGTTCTACGCGCCAGAGTAGGCGCGCACATACACTCAGCATCGGCAGTGTGTCGCCCTTCCTTCTTCTCACCGGCCGCGCGTCCCCATTGGTCAGAGGTCGGGGGTCGCATCTCGAAGATTCGAGTGTGTTCTGGCGTGGCGCCGTCGCCGACGTCCGACTGCAGAGGAGGGGGACATGTCTTAGCGCACGCAAGGCTTCCCCCTCTTCCCCCGGTTAACAGTAGAAACGACTCGCACGTTCTAGAGAAATCGGCGTGGATGACTCATTCCCTCGGCGCACGCCGTGTCGGTGAGCGGTGGTGGAGGGGAGAGGAAGCTACGCGCTCAGCAGGGGTTTTCCTTCTCCCCCTTTCGGCTCGCGCTGGCGAGACGCCGTGCGCGCGGTGGTTTTTCTCTTTGTTTGTTTCAAAAATGCGCCGAATTTTGTGACAGGGACTAGGATGGGAAGGTGTCTGCCGTGGAAAACGCCCGCAACTATGAGAAGCTGGAAAAGAACCTCATTATACCAACGCATGTCAATTTCAAAACAATCATGTCTGAAACCTTCTCAAAATTTCAAGCTTATCAGATATGTGCTGCGATAAGCTGCTTTGTGCAGAACCGCCACCGGGGCTCTGCTGAGCAAGGCAGAGCCATCTATCTTTATGTATTTTATTTTCGTTTACGTAATACAGCAGACCTGATGTGGTCCAAGCAGGAAGAGCAGATAACAAGGCATATTTACAAGCGCCATAAAGTTAGTACCTAGAAAAAAAGTTTGACACATGACACAAATGAGCGAAACAAGTCAAAAGAAATACATTGCACATCAATTTCCACATCAAAATTCATTGCTAAGAGCCCTTTCAGAACTCTCACTTGAGACAGTCTCGTCAGGCAGTGCATTCCACTCGTTTATTGTGCGCGCAAAGTAAGAGAATCTAAACGAGTTTGTTTACGCGAAATTTGTTGTTAGGGCATGGGTATGTTGGTGACGGGTTTTTTGTGTGGTTAAAGATGCAACATAAGGTGAATAAGAAATTCCAAACTTTCCCTGCAGGAGTGAAGAAATATTAGCCGAGCAGTTTTCCGTCTTATATGAAGACGGTTCATTTCGTTGGCGGCCATTAAATTGTATTGTATTGGGTTTAAATGGCGCATAAGGGCAGCCATTGCAGCAGATGGGGAATCAGTTCTCTCGAATTTATTGTACATGAATCGCAGAGCCCGTCTTTGTACGTTTTCTATTTTTGCTATATCTTTTTTGGCGCACAGGTCCCACACAGATGCCGCATACTCAAGTTTCGGCCGAATAAGAGAGTTATAGGCTAATAGCTTAACGTGACTAAGTGCTCCCTTGAGCTTGTGTTTCAAAAGTCTAAGTTTCTTTGATGAAGATGAACAGATGTAATAAACATGGCCGCTACAGTTGAGAGGTGAATTTATTAAAAAACCTTAATATGTGGATTTTTCGACTTCCGAAATAGTAGTGCGGAAGCAGAGTAACTAAAGTGGATAGGATGTTTTTTTTTTCCTTGTCATGCGCAAAAACACTGTCTTATCAGAACTGAAGACCATTCCTAATCTGTCACACCAGGCCACAGTTTTTCGAAGCGCATCATTCAGTCACATTTGGTCACCCACAGAGCTCATTGGGGCGTACAGCATATAGTCGTTGGCAAATAAACCAATTTTAACATTTCTATCAATGGAACACACAATGTCGTTTGCATAAATCAAAAATATCAGCGGACCCAGCACATTTCCTTGGGGAAAGCCAGAGATCACTGGAAGTAAGGTGGAAGAAATGCCACCAATATCCACAAACTGAGTTCGATTTCGTAGGCAAGCCAGTTTACCAAGGTCAGGAACACGCCTATTAATTTAGGTTTTTCAAGAAGTTTGTTGTGGGGAACTTCATCAAACGCTTTGCTGAAGTCTAAAAAGTTATGTTCAGTTGTCCTGATTTTTCTAATACGGAACTAAAGTTATGAATAGCAGTAACCAACAGCATCACAGTAGGAAAACCTTTCCTGAAGCCGTGTTGGACTGGAGACAAGCATCCTTTAAAGTTTAATATTTCATGTATGTGGTTAGCGATAATGTGTTCAATTAGTTCACAACAGGTACTCGCCAACGAAATCGGACGGTAATTGTTTAAACACGCGCGGTTTCCCTTCTTATTCGCAGGCGCAACTATGGCTTTTAGCCAGTCGGGCGGCAAGGAAAAAGTCTATAAAGATAAACAGGAAATTTTTGTTAAGAAATGAGCTAATGATTCAGCATAACGGCGTAAGAAGGCGTTTGGTGTGTCATCTGGACCATGCTAACTTTTGGCATCAACCAGAAGTAGGGATTCAACAACCCCTTTATAGGATACAGTGATTGATTGTTCAGGCGGAAAGTCAAAAACATATTCAATGGCACTTTCTTCAAAAAATACAGAATGAAGGTAGGTATTGAAAGGGGTAGCAATTGATTTAGGACACTTAATCACGTTTTTATGCACAGTGATTTGATTTATTTGCTTCTGTGAAGTTCGAAGGTGGTCCTAAAATTTCCTTTTAATCTTACGGCACTTCGCCGTTGCTGCGCGTTTAGAGGAGTGCTTTCTGAAGAGCGCTTACAAGTGATCTGTTGTTTGTGGGATTCCTTCTTGCAGACGGGCGCCTGTTGAGGTGCTATTGGTGAAACCTTGTACAGTAAGCGAGTAAAGATTAGAAAAACATGAAGGCACGGGTCCTGCAGACCCAGTACAAGGAAGGATGCTACTGCCGCGACAACCGAGCAGACAGAAATCAATATTCCTGCAGTTTTGCTGGACATGAGCAGAAAACTCTACTCCCTCCGGTTAATGAAAAAGCCGACGTCACCGAAAATGAAATTGAGATTCATTCTACCCAGTTTTAAAGGGTCAATTAGTGCCTCGGCGTACCGGATAAGGGAAGACAACAACTAAAATTCGTAGATGGGGCGCCGGAAAGAAACTCGGCTACAGCTGAACTGAGCTCAATTAAGGCTAGTATCGATGACTTGGAATAGTGTAGTCGGCGTTTGAACTTCCATACATAGGAAACCAAAGGAACAGGACAGAACTCCAGATGTCCGTGTATACTTTTCTCGTCAGGACCTGAGGTTCAAATGATTCGCATCAAGGAGCGCCCTGCATAATGAAGAGAGCTGTCTCTCTGATAGAAAACATTACCAAGTATTTACGGAACCTGCTCAGAATAGTCAAGGACCAGGGAAAGTGGTCTGAATTCAAGTTTGCTTGCCATGTTAATAGTAAAATTTGCAGAGGCATTTAAGCTCCAATTAAATGCATGAAGCGATAGTGTTCACGGGTCAATTTTTATACAGGGTGTTCCGTATTGTTCTCTTCGGGGAGGGAAAAATTCCCCTGCGCAAACTAATGGTCTAATTCTGCTCAAGCACAGACCACAGAGTAGCTTGTGACAGTCTGCGTTTTTCGATAAATAATTCAACATCGGAACTTGCCTGGACTGCCTGAAAACGGTGAAACACAGGAGTCGTCTGCGCGCAGAATTTTTCACCGAGGCGACTGTGACAGCCGAATGGAGAGGTCGCGCCATCTGGCACACAGCGGGATAATCAATATCCCTGCTCGGAGGTGGGGTAAGTCTCGAACACCCCAGATGGCGCAGCCTGTCAAATCTGCTCCTTCGTTCGCCTAGACGAAAATTCTCTGCGCAGAAGGCTGCAGTTTTTCGTCGATTCCAGACAATTCAGGCAAGTTCCGAAGTTTAAATTATTTACCGAAAAACGCAGACCATCATAAGCTACCCTACGGTTTGTGCTTGAACCCAAGCAGGCAAGTAGCTTGCGCAGGACAATTTGTTACAACATGGAGAGATAAATACGGAACAACTCGTATATGCAGAATTGGACATTTTCGACTTTATATTTATATATCCCCGGGAGCCTTCATGCCACTTCTGCTTCAGAGGTGCAGCGGTTGAGTGATGCGCCACTGCCCTGCGATGGCAGGTGGCGCCACTGGTGGGGCTCGTGCGACCCAGGATGTGTATCTTGAGCAACCATTCGCCACCAATCAATAATTATCAACTGTCACTGTAGTCAGTTGCTCACAATCCGAAGTGCTGGATGTGATTACGCCACAAGGTGACGGTGCTTAGGTGGACCACCTAAGTTGTTTTTACAGGGATTTTTCACTCAATACCACAACGACACCGGAATTTCTTTAGAATGAGCGCCTTAATGAAAATATTCGTTATAAAGAAGGAAGGGGACATTTCTTTTGTCATTCAACCCGAGAGTGACCTTGCTGCATTGGCACAGTAACTTGTGCAGTAAAATGCGGTATCATGAATTACTACTTCCACACAAAGTAGGTCGCTGGCTCAATTAAATAACTTTTCTGCCTTACATCTCACTGTCCGATCTGCACGCAAGGTATCTGACGCCTTCGATGCAGTTTCATCTCCTGTAAAATTTTCTCTGTAAAACAAATCTCCTGTAACATAATTGTTATGTCTATGATATATGTGTGCGCTGACCTCTCACTGGTAAATGCTTTCCTGAGAAGCTTGTTTCTATTTTTTATAGACTACCATCATGTGATGCAGATAAATTTCTCATATGTCTCGATTACGTTCTTGATTTCACTTTGCAAGATCACTTTGCTACCATCACTGGTGGTGAATTCAACACCCACATACTGCAATGTTCTAATAACAATCGTTACCTAAATTACACAGTTACTTCCAATGGCTTCACTATTATTGCTACACTCACAAAGATTACTCCTACTCCGTTCGAGTGCAATTGACTTTTCTATAATATGGTTGTTCCACCATTTATTTCAGCTGGTACTAATGCGCTTGGCTCGAGTGACTACTGTGGACATTTTTGTACCCGTACCATATTTATGTACTACTCAGTGTTACACATGAAGAAATGGTTTCCTTATTAGTGCATAACTGACGTGACTGTTGGCCAATTTCATGAGTGTGTACGTGTTGCGGAGTGGAGCCGCATTCCTACCTGTCCTTGATGACTCTTATGAGCTGTTTTTAAATGTGTTGAAAGATATTTACATTAAGTGTTTTCCTTGGAAGACAAAGCTATCAAACGATATACTCTATAAGTGTTGGTGTGTCCAAGAACTTTCGAATCACTTTGTCAGGAACTCTAGATAATCATTGAAAAAAAACTGAACAGTTTTTAAAGAAGCATAGAATGGCTTTAATTGTCTTAGTTCATGCAGGTCTGTATTTTCCTTGCCTATTTGAGCATTAGCTGGAGCACTTCTTTTTATGAGGTTTCAGTCACGAAGCGTTGCATACTGTAACTGTATTTGGTGGCTTACTACTTTTCTCGTTTTTGCTTTTTTTTTTGATGAGCTTAAATCTCGCCGTTCCATACTATGCCAAGTTCTGCTTCGTGTATATGTTGGCTTGTGAGCTTACCGGTGTTTGTTGCTCTGCCTTTTATTTTATTTTTTTAACGCACTACTGGGCCTCCGCACCTCTCAAGCTTAGGTTTTCGTCCGAGACTGATTTCCTGCATTCCGCTGCAACGAATGAACATTCAGTTAAAGAACCCCAAATGGTCGAAATTTCCGGAGCCCTTCCCTACGGCGCTCTCATAACCTGAGCCGCTTTGCGACGTTAAACCCACAAAACGAAAAGAGAAGACGCCGACCAAAAGAAACGATTGGATGACGTTTCGGCTCCCCCACGGAAGCCTTGTTCACAATGAGGCATAAGTTAACTACGTAGTTTATTTATACACGGTGCACGAGTGATCCCAAGCACCTGGCGTAGATTGGGAGAAAGTTTCTGTCATTTGCATTAAGCGTATGCGCTGCCGTCTGAATAATAAGCGACTCCAGATAGAGGCGTGATATTTCGCCCCTTTCTTTTGCTATCACATGCGCTTCTGCCCAGTTTATGTTGTGTGCGGCGGCCGCCGAGTGCTCGGCAAGCGCATTTTGATCAGCGCACCGATTTCTGACATCACTTTACTATTTACCTTAACAGTTTGGAATCTAGTATACAGGTCAACATTGAAGAGGAAATCGACAGCCGCCTCCCGTTTTTCGATACACCCGTTTCCAGACAGTCCTCAAGCCTAAATTTCACCGTTTGCAGAAACCTACGTACACCGGCTGTTATCTCCATTCTAAGTCCGTACACCCTGATTGCAGAAACGTTCTGTGGTGTCATCCCTCTACCGACGAAAAGAAAAGTGTTCCAGAGGAGAACACCAGGGCCGGCTTGCACGAAACAAATAAGACCAGCTTATTTCCAGTCTAATCCTATTCACGGTCTAAAAGCTCTCTCGGTTTTGAAGAAAGGAAAGGCGCATAGATGGTTCACTTTGTCGGTGAGTGCCTCAAATGCGCACGAACGCCGACTAAAACATTAAGTTACCGAACTTTCAGTCGGAGTTCGTGGTGCATTTGAGGTGTCCACTGACAAAATGAACCAGCTATGCGTCTTTCCTTTCTTAAAAACCGAGAGAGCTTTTAGACCGCGAATAAGATTAGACTGGAAATAAGCCGGTCTTATTTGTTTCGTGCAAGCCGGCCCAGATTGCTGAAGATGGGCATGTACGGCGTGACCTGTCCACCTGTAGCTATCCTGTACACGTCATGGACTCTGTACAGTGCCAAATGGGACGTCCAAGGCGGGAAGCTAATCCCGCTACTCA
Source organism: Amblyomma mixtum (assembly GCF_055824585.1). NCBI lineage: Eukaryota > Metazoa > Arthropoda > Arachnida > Ixodida > Ixodidae > Amblyomma > Amblyomma mixtum. The sequence continues at coordinate 99,975,020 of NC_143021.1, read as the reverse complement.
GAAACGACCCGCAATTCCCTATGTTCCTGTCATCAGGGAACCTTTGGCGCGCATATTACTGTCCCACGATGTAAAGACCGCGCATGTGCGAGCTCGAAAACTGAGGAGTCAGCTTGTGCAAATCAAAGACAAGCTGAAGAAGGAAAAGTTCCCAGGTGTTGTTTATTCGATCCCTTTTGCGGACTAAACGTCTGTGTACAGCGGCGAGTCGGATGACTTTCAGCGAAGAATACGTGATCAGCAGAGTGACGTCAGAATCCGGCGCGCAGATCAAAATGCGCTTGCCGAGCACTCGGTGTTCGCCGCACACAACATAAACGGGGCAGAAGCACGTGTGATCGCAAAAGAAAGGGACATGAAATCACAGCTCTATCTGGAGTCGCTGATTGTTCAGACAGCAGCACATACAGGGTCTGTTCTGAAAGTAGTAGGACTGATTTTTTCCTGGGCGAACGGGCGGACGAAAGGTTGTCTGCGAGCGCAGGATCGGTCAAGGGGGAAATTGAGAACTGTTCTGTTCTAAGCAGCAGACACATGCTTCAGTGGCAGCAACGCAAAAAGCTCTTTATTCGAGGCAGCAGCGGGCTTTTATAGATAGCGCTGCATGCCGGTCAGGCAGACGTCACTGCTGGTACAATGTTATCAGACCGACTGGCTGATACAGAATATTCCTTCCTCCTTAATCAAAGCTACACGCGTTTTTTTCCGCGTTCATAACTGGAGGCTTGATAGCGATCAGCAGGACGTCTTGTGAGATAACTTCTTCGCAAATGGGCCTCTTCGGGTGTAGCCATGGTTGATGCCGGTTCCTCATTTGAAGTGGCGTCATCTAAGTGCACATCCTCAAGCTTTTACGCAGTGGGACCACTAATCATGAAGCCAGCAGGGGGATCTTTTTCCGAGGAAGCTGATGGCAAGTCTCGCTGAACAGCGGCACTTGGAGTGGACTCAGGATGCACTTCTTTTGCGACGTCCGGATGGAGTGATGACTTTGCACCCGATATCCAGTTGGGTTTCAAGTGGTCGATATGCACAAAAAAAAACTGTTCACCGACTTTGACTACAAACGTAGAGTCGCTTACGCGTTGCATTACGACCGCTTCCTCCTATGACAGGGATTACCCTGTCGTAGTCTTGACGAGAACTGCATCACCGGCTTCCATCTGCGAGTACCTTTCTCGGCCCTCGTTGCGATGAGTGGTGTCTCTGGCTTGGCGGCTGCGCATGTCCTGCACAAAACTTGGCTTCAGGAGGGAAAGCTTCACTCGGGGTTTTCGTTTCAGGAACAGCTCCGCCGGCGTTCTTCCTGTTACGGAATTCTGGGTGTTCCTGTAAGCAAGCAAGAAGTCGTTAAGTCGTTGATACAGAGTTCTGTTCTGCCCTGTTAGGATATATCCGGTCGTCCTTGTGCCGACATAGAGTTCGGGCCACGTAACAATATTGTGAAGCACTTGCTTGAGTAGAGTGGCCTTTGTCGTCTGAACTAGCCTTTTTGCTGCCCCCTTCGATGAAGCGTGGTAGGGTGGCGTACGCGTGTGGCGAATCCCGTGAGAAGAGGTGAAATTGGAGAACTACTGCGCTGTAAACTGAGGTCCATTATCACTGATCAGTTCCTCCGGTTAGCCATACGCTGCAAATATCTCCATGAGACAGTCGATTGTTTTCGACGTCGTCGTAGTGCGGAGGCATTTTACTTCTATCCACTTTGAGTAAGAGTCTACTAGAAGGAACAACTTCGAGCCATCCTTCATGACGAAATCGACATGGACTCTCTGCCAAACATGAGCTGGATAAGTCCATGGATGCAATGGCCCTGGTGCCTTCGCAAGCATGGTCGTTTGGCACACTGTACATTGACGGACAGTGTCTTCAATGTTCTTGTCAATCAACGGCCACCAAACAAACGACCTAGCAAGCATTTTCATTCTTTGCATTCCAGGGTGTTCTTGATGTAGCAATGTTAATACTGCTTCTCTAAGTTCGTCCGGAGCGATCACTCGCTGGCCCCACGTGATGCAGCCTTGCTCATACGATAGTTCGTTTCCACGAACGTAAAAGGGCTGAAATTTATTATCGTGGTGCGCGGGCCAGCCAGATAAGGTGAACTGCACGACGTTGGAAATAAGGCGATCTCTTTTAGTCGCAGCAGGAACCTGGCTCGCAGTGAGAGGCGTTGACTCAAACACTGCAAGACATTCTTCAGTGTCGTCTTTATGCTTGACCAGAAGTGGAAGCCTTGAAAGAGCGTCGGCAACTTCTATGTTTTTTCCGTTCCTGTAGCGCTGTGTGTACTGGTAAGCTGCTAAGGTGATAGCCCAACGCTGAATCCTAGCTGCAGCCAAAGAAGGAATTGGTTTATCTGATGCCAAGATCCCCAATAGGGGTAGGTGGTCAGTATACAGCATGAATTTGCGCCCGTACAGGTATCTATGAAACCTGCTCAGGCCAAAAATTAAGGCTAGGGCTTCCTTCTCGCCTTGCGCATAGTTGCGCTCCGCAGCACTTAATGTTCTGAAGGCAAATGAAATGGGTCTTTCTGAACCATCAGGCATGACGTGAAAAAATTACTGCCCCAAGACCGTAGGCCGACGCGTCGCAGCGTAAAGCGATTGGCTTTTTCACGTCGTAAAAAGTCAGGACATGGCTGTCGATGAGGCGCTGCTTGGCTTCCAAGAATGATCTTGAACATTCGTCCGTCCACGCCCAACGTACGTCTTTTTTTAGCAGTTCGTACATTGGTGCAGCTACTGTGGCTAAATCTTTGATGAATTTGGCATAGAAATTCAGCAGACCCAAGAAGGCTCGTAGCTCAGTTACGTTGCTTGGCTGAGGGGCTTCCGTGATGGCTTTTATCTTTATTGAAGTTAGAAAAATGCCATCAGCTGTCACTCTGTATCGAAGATAAACGACGGACTGCTTGAAAAATTCACACTTCTGTTTTTTTACAGTGATATCGTGCTTTGTCAGTCGTTGAAGTACCTTTTCCACAGTTTCTTGACAGTCGTCTATATTGTCGCCTACGACGACGACGTCGTCGATATAGCAACCCACTTTTGGAATCCCTTTTAAGACTTTGTCCATTAACTACTGAAAGATAGCGGGTGCGCTAGGGATGCGGAATGGTAGGCGCTGAAACTGGAATAATCCGAGATGAGTGTTTACGGTTAACAGAGCTTTGCTCTTGCTGATAGCGGCACTTGCTGATAGAAATAAGTGAAGGCGGTCTAGTTGGCGGTTGACAATGGAGTGCATAATGGAACCGCGCAAAACGACAAGGGACGACGAGAGGAAAGCACAGGACAAAACGCAGAACTTCAACTAAAGTTTACTACAAGAAAACCACATTTATACACGAATCGAGATCACACCTGATAAACAGCCGACACCATCAAATAACACAGGCACGTGGGCGTGCGTTGCACAAGTTAGCATCTAGATAGTTTAACTCTTTCTTGGACAAAGACACTGAAGTGGAGCTGAGGCAACGGTCATTTTTTTTTTATGCAGTAGGCTTCGAAGATTTCCCTGCTAAGCTGGGTCGTCAATTTTTTTAAGACAATTGTGTCGCGGAACCTGGGCGTGCAATTACTACAATGGCGACAATGTTTTGCCAGTTCCCCGTCCCCCGCCAATGATTCAACAGCGGCGCGATGCACCTGAAGTCTGACATTCAGGCAACGTCCAGTTTGCCCTATGTAGCAATTCCCACATGTGAGGGGTATTTTGTACACCACTCCCGTTTTGCAGGGAATGAACCTGTCTACATGCTTAGTGCGGCACTCGTTCTTTTTGCCACTTCCCTGCACCACATTGCACATTCCCGAAAGCTTTTTGGGCGCCGTGAAGACCACCGAGACATGACATTTCATGTCCACTTTTTTGAGGCGATGGGAGAGCTGGTGGAAGTATGGCATTGCCACGGGTCTCCGGGGTTGCGGTTCTTCACTTGGGCTGTGCTTCAGTGGGCAACGAGCTTCCTTGGCGAGGGCTTGTATCACCGAGGTGACTATCTCTTGAGGAAAACCAGCACTACTCAGACGTTGTAACTGAAATCGCACGCTATCCTGCATTTCATTTGGCAAGACTTATCAAGAGCAGCGCGCCCGCAGTTTTTTGCTATTCCCCTTTTAATAAGCTTTGAATCAACTGACTGGTGGTTTAAAATACCTTTTTTTGAGCGAGGCTGGTACCTCCAGCACACCTGCGTTCCACTAGCACTCGTGACAATACATATGTCCAAAAACTCCAAGCATCCCTGCGATGGCAACTCATAGGTGAAGTTCAACCCAAAGGCGCACTCACTGAAGATTTTAAGGATTCCGTTTACTACTGTAATGGCCCCTTCTGGAGATACCCCTTTTAAGAAAATGGCATAATCGTCAAGATATCTAAAAATATTAGCCGAGTGGGCTGTGTCGAGGCTTGCAGCAATTCGCTTGTCAGAATATGATAAAAAGATGTCACTTAACAATGGGGTAATACATGAACCGATGCACACACCATGCTTCTGAATGAAATTCTTTCCCTCAAAATTAACTATAGTCGCAGAAAGATAAAAACGGAGCATTTCTACAAAGTCATCCTCACTCATGCCACATGCGTTCTGAAAGGCCACTGAGCCGTAGCCATCTATGGTATCCTTAAGAGCACAAAGCTCCATGCCACAAGACAAACTGCTTTGTGCTGTTAAGGATACCAGAGATGACTACGGCTCAGTGCCCTTTCAGAACGCATGTGCATGAGTGTGGATGACTTAGTAGAAATGCTCCGTTTTTATCTTTCTGCGACTATAGTTAATTTTGAGGGAAAGAATTTCATTCAGAAGCATGGTGTGTGCATCGGTTCATGTATTGCCCCATTGTTAAGTGACATCTTTTTATCATATTGTGACAAGTGTATCGCTGCAAGCCTCGACACAGCCCACTCGGCTAATATTTTTAGATATGGTGACGATAATGCCATTTTCTTAAAAGGGGCATCTCCAGAAGGGGCCATTACAGTAGCAAACGGAATCCTTAAAATCTTCAGTGAGTGTGCCTTTGGGTTGAACTTCACCTATGAGTTGCCATCGCAGGGATGCTTGGAGTTTTTGGACATATGTATTGTCACGAGTGCTAGTGGAACGCAGGTGTGTTGGGGGTACCTGCCTCGCTCAAAAAAAGGTATTTTAAACCACCAGTCAGCTCATTCAAAGCTTATTAAAAGGGGAATAGCAAAAAACTGCCTGCGCGCTGCTCTTGATAAGTCTTGCCCACATGAAATGCAGGATAGCATGCGATTTCAGTTACAACGTCTGAGTAGTGCTGGTTTTCCTCGAGAGATGGTCACCTCGGTGATAGAAGCCCGTGTCAAGGAAGCTCGTTGCCCACCGAAGCACAGCCCAAGTGAAGAACCGCAAAGCCGGAGGCCCGTGGCAATGCCATACTCCCACCAGATCTCCCATCGCCTCAAAAAAGTGGCCATGAAATGTGATGTCCCGGTGGTCTTCACGGCGCCCAAAAAGCTTTCGGGCATGTGCAATATGGTGCAGGGAAGGGGCAAAAAGAACGAGTGCCGCAGTAAGCACGTAGACAGGTTCGTTCCCTGCAAAACGGGGGTGGTGCACAAAATACTCCTCACATGTGGGAATTGCTACATAGGCAAACTGGATGTTGCCTGAATGTCAGACTTCAGGAGCATCGCGCCGCTGTTGAATCATTGGCGGGGGGCGCGGAACTCGCAAAACATTGTCGCCATTGTAGTAATTGCACGCCCAGGTTCCGCGACACAATTGTCTTAAAAAACCTGCGACCTAGTTTAGCAGGGAAATCTTCGAAGCCTACTGCATAAAAAAAGAAAATCACCGTTGCATCAGCTGAACTTCAGTATCTTGGTCTAACAAAGATTTAAACTATCTACATGCTAACTTGTGCCACGCGCGCCCACGTGCCTGTGTTATTTGATGGTGTCGGCTGTTTATCAGGTGTGATCACGATTCCTGTATAAATGTGGTTTTCCTGTAGTAAACTACAGTTGAAGTTCCGCGTCTTGTCCTGTGCTTTCCTCTCTTCGTCCTGCGTCGTTTTGCGCGATTGCAATATGCACTCCACTTGCTGATAGGCTTGTGATAGGTCCAGGACGCAAAAGATTTTAGCTCCAGCGAGCATGGAATAAAAATCTTCCGGCAATGCAAAGGGTAATGGTCCGTTTTTAGAACAGGATCAACCGTGACTTTGTAGCCACCGCATAACCTTAATCCGGCGCCGCCTTTCTTCGCGACCACTACCAGAGGCGTTGCCCAGTCACTTTTCGTGACCCTCTTTAGTATTCCGGCTTGTTCAAGCTTTTCCAGCTCCTTTGCTACTTCCTCTTTGATGGCAAATGGTATTGGCCGTACTTTTGAGAACACTGGTTGAGCCCCTTCCTTCACAAAAATGCGAGCTTTGAAGTTTTTGACGACTCCCGGGGTGCTCTTGAAAACCTCGGAATACTTTTTCCGTAAGGCTTCTACCCACTGCTCCAATGACCTATCCATGGACAGGCTGTATACTGCTTTCCAGTTTATCTGCAGTTTTTCCAACCAGTCTCTTCCCATGAGAGCGGACATCGGCGTTCCGTTTCCCTTCACTACCACTACGGGCAAAGAGATTTCACTTGGGTCCTGCTTGACTAAGACGTTTGCTTTCCCAAGTACCTTCAGCTTTTCTCCGGTGTAAGTGCGCAACGACACATTGGATTCCACAGATTTTGCATACGGGAAATACTGCTTATAGAACTGCTCTCGTTCGATCGTGACCGCTGGACCTGTGTCAATTATAATCGAAACAGTCTTCCCTTCAATGTTCAGGTCGACGCTGTAGCCCCTTGAACTTTTGCCCGAGAAGAACACAGTCTGACAACTCAAGTCTTCGGATTCGTCGTCCGTGGTGTCGACGTATCTGACAGCTTTTTCTTTGGCTACGCTTTTGCAGACGGCTTGCAAATGCCCTTTTTTGTCACAATATCTGCAGGTGTGGTTGCGATACCAATATTTTTCTCCCGCATGACGCATTCCGCAATGCTTGCAAGCACTTCGCCGCTCTTCCTCTCGTTTATCTTTTGACCATGCAACCGTCCTCTATTTCTTTTCCTTATCACGGCGACGTTCGCCCTGGATGACGCTGACGCTGCATGGTTTTGTGTCGAAACTCATGCATTTGCTTCGCCTGTTGTGCCGCTAGGTCTTTTTCTAGCGCCGTCTTGCACGCCAGCTCGAACGTCAATTCAGGCTGTGCAAAAAGAGCCCGCTGCGTTTCCTCGTCACGCAAACCAGCTACAAGCCTGACCCTTAAGAATATGGGGGTTATTCTTGTGATAACGCTCAAAGGGCTAGAAGCAGTTGTCGCTCTCTAGCACCAGCGTGCCAGCCCTAGCAGTCAGAGCTGTGACCCCCAACCCGCGGTGCGGTGAGTCGCAACCACGGCGGGTTCGGGCCAGAAGGGACAAACACGAGTATGCTACTCGGAGGAGCGTTTATTGCTTCCGAGCAATACAGTGCAGCAGCAACAATACAACCGCCGTAACGATGGAGAGGGTTCCGCTCGCGTACGGGGGTGAAAAACACAAAGGAAAGAACGCACGCAAAAATGTGGGGGAAGAGGGTTCCGCTCACCTCGCGTGGTTCCTCGCTCACGGCCCGCGGCGGTCAAGTCACACATGGTGGCCGGGCGATAAGGGCAGCGGTCTCCGTGGCAGATCTCTGATCCGTGCGTGTGCACGGCTCCCGCCAGAAGACAAGCGAGCCTCGGGAGAAACGCGTCTCCTCCCGGGCTGTGGAGAGGAGGTCTCTCCGTTGTAAGAGAGGAAAGAGGGAAAGTCTCCGCCGCGGCGTCGCGGCGGGGAGCGAAAGGAAGCGGGGGTGGCGAGAGTGCCCTCCCTCGCAAAACCTCCCGAACGGCGCGCGCATAGCATCGCGTGATAATTACGCGCGGCCGTTACAATGGGGCAGGGGATTCATGTGTATCCCCACAAGGCATCATTTAAAAAGTGCCGAAATTGCAATCTCTTTCAAGGTGCATGCCGGTCAGGCACACGTCATTGCTGGTACAATCTTATCAGACCGACTGGCTGATACAGAACAGGAACGGTGGGGAAAATCGACAGTCTGCTCTCGGCAGTTGAAGAGAGCAGGTCGCTTGTACTGTGGACCCCTGTCGAAACGCCTCGTCACGCAGAATCATGGAGTGTTTACTGGATCAGCTATACGCGATCAAATTTTGTGCAACGCTTGTAAAACGGCAAAGAGACTTACCACATCATTAATGAGGCCTACGGGGATGCTGCCATCGGTATATCAGGTGTTTTTGAGTGGCAGAAGCTGTTCCAAGAATGTAGCGAAAGAATGAAAGACGACAACCGCTCCGGACGCCCATATCGACCAGCAAGACCAACGAAAATGTGTCGCGGTGAAACATTTACTTAACAGTGATCGCAGGATGAGTATCAGAATGATTGCTGATGGCTTTATCATTCCTTAAACCCAAGTTTTTGAGATCCTGACAGAAACTTAGCCATGAGGAAAGTGTGCGCGAAGTTGGTGCCGCGAATGTTGTCAGAGGAGCAAAAGGTCAGCCGGAAAGCGATCTGTCAGGATATTTTTCATCACGTTAATGATGACCCCGATTTTTTGGGTAACGTAGTGACCTGTGACGCGACGTGGGTGTTTGAATACGACACGGAGAGCAAGCGGCAGAGCTCAGAATGGCCCACCCCTTCTTCCCCACGCCCCAAGAAAGCGCGAAAGAGCAAATCCAAGGAAAAGTCCATGCTCATTTGCTTTCTTGATCGACATGGAGTCACCCACAAAGAGTTCGTACCACCCGGACAAACAGTTAATGCAGTGTTTTACGTGGAAGTCCTCAGAAAACTGCGAAAACGCATTGTTCGTGTCCGCCCAGCCATCGCCAACAAATGGCGGATGCACCATGACTACGCGCCGAGCCACACAGGGTTCCTCGTAAAGGAGTATCTTGCCTAGCACAAGGTGGCAACGCTGCCTCGCCTCCCTAGAGTCCCGACTTGTCCCCGCAGACTTTTTTATATTCCCGAGAGTAAAGCCGACGCTCAAGGAGAAGCATCACGGATCGGTAGAGGCGGTTCAACAGGCCGTGACCAGGGAACTAAACAGCATTCCGGTCCAGGCGTTCCTGGAGGCGTACGAAAACTGGAAAACTCATTGGCAGCAGTTTGTAGATGCGGAAGGTACTCCTTTGAAAAATGCTAATCATTTGTGCTGATTTCATGAAAAAAATTTAGAAAAAAAATCAGTCCTACTACTTTCAGATCAGACCCTGTACGCTTAATCGGAATGATGGAAACTTGCCCCCCATCTACGCCAGGTGCCTGGGTTCGCTCATGCGCCGTGTATAAATAACTACGCTGCTACGTTATGCCTCAATGTCAACAAGGCTCCCGTGAGAGATCCGAAACGTCGTACCATCTTAAGTTTCGGTCGGCCCCTTCTTTTTTCATCATGTACCATCGCGACCAGACGGGTTTCCATCAGAAACTAGACTCCAAATAAACCCACATAAACCAAAGAAAAAACAAACTAAATGTCTTCATGGCTACTAGTTCAGGCATGGTAATAGTACGTTTATTATACTTTTAAAGTTTGGCCAGTGTCTGCGAGATGTTAGCAGAAGATGAGTACAAAACTGAAAGAAAATAACCGTACATACGTAGAAGTCATCCGGAAGCACTGCAAAACTATATAAAACAAGATAAAGATTTGAAACATCACTAAGCGGTACACAGAGAATATGAAAAACATGAGTGTTGCACTTTCGATGAATTAGTATTTCATACTTTTAGAAATAATTGCTCACAGAGCAAACAGGCATGAAAAGCAACACAGAGAGGCGGAAAACTTGAATGGATTTTATTCTCATTGCCAGAAAAATATACGCTTTCACACTCAGGATCAAGCTATATCAAGGATCAACGAATATCAAGCTTTAATGCCACACGTGCCGAAAACCAAATGTGACCCTTTCATATCAGTTCCCCGGCCGAGAATTTCAGTCCCTTTTCCAATAAACCTAGTCATGCAGCACTCACGCAACCGGGGCGATACATAAGAATTTCCCTCGCCTCGACAATGTGACGGGCCAGATGATTCGTGTGTCGCACAGAACCCGGCACACATTTAATTTGGCACAGTACGCTTTCCATGCAGTGAATTTTTCTGACGTGTGCCCAATACTGCCTTGACCTACCTTGCGATAACGCTAACGAAGACGCTCATTTACGCATCTGTCCGTTTGGCCGGTATAGCATTTCCTACATGAGAGAGTACGCCTTCTTTGGAGTCCACAAACTTCTTTTAATGCTTTTCGCGCATCTTGCAGTGTCATGTTTCATTGGGCGCCCTTTTCCGCACCGTCTTGCCAGTTTTGTGGGGACCGAGAATATGACAGCCGTTGGAGCGAGATCCTATCTTTTTGAGCTGATGGGACACATTCTCAGCATTTGTTATGACATCCATTTTTTGCCTCTTTGTGCCTTAGACTTTTCTTCAAACTTCTGTAGCTTGTTCATTACTAATCTTTTCCCTTCACTTTTCTTTTACGAGATATGCTTTCAGTGATAGCTACAACAGCCTGTTCTGGGAAGCCTGCTGTTTCCAAATGCGACAACTACACGTGTAAGCTTGCATGGATTAAATTTTGGCTTGGATTTTCCAAGAAACAGAATTATTTATTTAGCAAAGAACCCAAAGCGCCAAAACCTTAAAGTAAGGGGGGCGGGGGGCATTACGAAATACATAAACTACACGAAGCGCTATACAATTCTTTCGCAAGTATTGAATGCGCAGAAGAAAATGGGGTTATGGATTTACGGGGGTTTAACTCATCAAAGCGACTCATGCTATGAGGTACGCGGCAGTGAAGGGCCCCAGAAAATTCTACCAGCTGGGGCTCCGCAACGCTCACTGATATCGCATAGTACACAGGCCGCTGGAATATCGCCTCCATCGAAATTCAACCGCCACAGTCAGGATCGAACTCGCGTCTTTGAGGTCAGTAGTTGAGTGCCATGACCACTGAACCACCGTGGCGGCGCATATGCAGATGAAACTGGCACTGATGCTTATTTCCTCGGGGTTCATATACTAAGCAAAGGTGATTTGGCTTATAAACAACTCTAGCATCAAGAAATTTAACGCTGTTGTGATCGGATCAGTCGCCTAAACCCAGTGCGTCTAAACCATTGAAAAGTCATCCAGAAAAGGGGAGACTATTGAACGCCCAGTTCCATGCAGACGTGGCAACGCCGCTCTTTCATGGTGAGCTAAAAACAAGTCACTTGACAGAGGAGCTATACAGCAGTCGATACAAATGCCCTCTTTTTGCATGTAAATAACCCATCCCCAAAGTTATCAAAATGGAAGTACACATTCATCCATTCTAAAAAAAAGCGCCGGAGCTCACACCTGAAGAATTTTATTCATTTATTTATTTACTCTCAGGGCCGAAGCATTACAGAGAGGAGTGGGTGATACTCAACAAAAACAGAACAGGTAACGCAGCACTGCAATGTAAAATCAATTACAGCATTTTTAAACAAGTCGGCGTATGTAATGGAGGCGATGGAAGCGGGAAGGTGGTTCCATTCCTTAGCAGTCTTGGGGATAAAAGAGGCGAACTGTAAGTTGGTGCGACTGCTGGGTACGCCAACTTTGAACTGGTGGTCGCTGTGGGATGAAATTTAAGATGGTGGTACAAGCAACGTATCTCTGAGATGATGGTTTGAATGGTAGATTTTGTGAAATAGGCGTAGACGGGAAATTCTTCGACGAATTGAAAGATCCGGTAAGTTTAAATTTGCTTTCATTTGAGTTACAATTGCAGTTCTATGATAGAGAAAATGAAACGGACAGCCCGATTTTGAATGGCTTCGATTTTCAGAATTAGTGAGTTAAGAGGAGGGTTCCATACAGACGACGCATATTAAAGTTTTGGCCTGACTAGTGTTTTGTACAGTATAAGTTTCAAGTTAGTGGGCGCCATAGAAAAGTTGCGACGTAATTCTCTCAGGCGACGACACCAAAGCGTTCGAGGCACGCCTCCACGCATGGCACTAGTTCACCGTGCCGCAAGGCATAGTAGAGATATTCGATGTCCACTAAAAAGTCATATAACTGCATTCTGTCATTCACCTAAGAAGCTCAACAACAGCATCTAAATTACTCACCGCAAATAGGTATACTAATTTCAAAATTTCAAATTTTATTTAAAAAATGCTCCGACGAACTTTTAACAGGTTCCAGCTTCAGATAGAATTCACAAAAAGGCATGGAACGTTTGGTGTTATTGCACTCGGAGGAATGTCCAAACTGCCTTCGTTAATTTTCTGGGTGCTCAATTTTGCAAAAAAACAAAAACGTCAGACAACGTATTGGAGTTCAAAAATACAATTTACCACAAAACAGCGGGATACTTCGAAATGATTAAAAGGTTTAATTAGAGAGTATTTTCTACACTTTTATCTTTCCGGCTGCTTTTGCTCAAACCTTGAATATTATTCAGCGTTAGCACAGAATTCATGCAGGTAGTCCACTTTTATGGTTCAAAAGTTGATAGTATATTTGAGAACACGTATAACATATATTGTTAAAGGTAATATTAGTTTGCTTTAATGCAATATGGTCTATTGGGAGGCGGAATATATTTGAAGGCAAAAAGAGTGCACACAAGGCAGCTGATCTAATCTTATCGATGTGCCCACCTTTTGCATAATGCATTATACCATGCGATCAAGGTTAGTGTGTTGGTTATCGAAGGTCTGTGCACTGTAGCCTTTCTGTATTTGATACCTCATTACTCTATTTTTGCGATGAGAATTTTTGCAGTGTTTTTGTATTAACCATCTGCTGTCAGATAGAGCAAATATCAGAAAGTTTTTGCAATCAGCCATTAAATAGCGCATTGTGCTATCAAGTGCACTCTCACCGGCAAACAAGTGATAGTACCAGCTATCATCCGTGGTAATATCAGGATCAACCGTCCAAAATATAGGCTAAGGCAAAGAAGCTTGTAAAATTCCAAAAGTTACTCTGATCTTGGTGAATTGGCATTATATATAAAACGTCTTGAAGGCTGCTGCAAGAAATCTTCAAACTAAGCGCGAATGGAAACTGTTCAGTTTTGCCATTAGCTAGGAAGATCACGCGCAGCTAAATGCATTAGAAAAATTCAGCAAAATTTATACGCGCACCTTCATTGCAAGCAATTTCAAAGAATGTCACTGATGCACTGCAGGAGAATTTATGCTGCTGTAGTACAAAGAAGTTACTTAGTTGCGGTAAATGCAATCTTCAAAGATTTTGACCTCGTAATTCACAACCAGTGCTTGTAAGGGATATCGGCCGGCAGTATGAAAATTATGATGGAAAGATGATAGATGGAAACAGCTGCCCTAAACGAATCTCTCTCAATACTTCATCTTGGTCATTTTCTACCGCCTTTGCGCGTACGCTCCCAAACAGAACCTTGCTAGCCACGGCACTGTTCCAATACGTTTTGCCTATTTTTATAGCGGAGATTTTCTGATGCACTTAGTTTTCACAGGATCAAAAATTATTGTTTTATGAGCTATTTAAAAACCCGAGAACACCTTTCGAATATTTCAGCATTCCTGCTGAGCACTTTTTGTGCAGACAATGAAAAATTGCTGTTGGTTTGGCATTCCTAAGCACGAAATATAGTGCGAAAGAACGGTTTCTTTTTTTTCTGGTGTACACCATCACCACGTGCCTCAAAGAGAAACAGAGTTTCCGCTCACTGAACAAGGAAGCCAATTGTGCGTCTTTCCTCAAAATTAACTGAGTCCACCGCGGTGGCTCAGTGGTAATGGCGCTCCGCTGTTGACCCAAAAGAAGTTTTATTTATTTATTGAACCTCACAGGCCCGAACGGGCATTGTGTGAGGGGGGTTACAGTATCAAAAAAGGATTTCAGCAACAAGAGGCAAACACTGCGTATACAAGTATCCAAACAGAACATAATTCACAAGAACTAACGGAAAACTAAATCGTACCTAGTGTGGGGACGCTTTCGTCCCCTGCGTTCGCTTTCCCTCAAAGCGCTAGTTCCCTGTGGTTAGCTCCTCCGCAAAGCACTCCTGTCGGTTCGGTGACTTTCCACTAACAGGGGAGGGCGCTCGCGTCGCAGCGACACCAGCGCCACGGATGGCGTTTTGCTGCGCGCTCGCGGGGAGCTACGGGGTCTCTTCTGCTCGACACCGGGAAGCGAACGGACGTTTCGCTCGCAGCTCCGCTCTTGGCCGCGGGCGTCCTCGTGTGGAAACGTCTTCCCCTCAGCTCGTCCCGTCTGGCCTCGGAGATATTCCCTTTGCCCTAGCGTGGGCGAACGTTCGCTCGTAGCCGTGCTGGTGAGTCGGACATCCTAGATTCCTCAGTGTATTTTGTTGCTAGCTGGCGTTATTGTTGTTATAGCAATAAATGCCTTGTTTGTGTCAGCCAGTGTGTCGTTCCTTTGTTCCCGCAGAGCAAGGCCCGCCGTGGTCGGCGTGCGCTCAGTAGCGTACGCGACCACGGGGTGGGGTCCGCGCGGTTCTGAACTATGTCAGCCGCGCTTAAGCGGGGAGAACTTGTTTATCTCCCCCATTTAAACCCCACATCTGGCAGCCCAACGTGGGGCCTGCTCTTGGAACATTGGACGACTGTCAGTTCGGTTCGAGGAACGCTCTTTGTCCGTACTTGACAAGTGGTAGGCCTAGTGTGAATTTTGATCGCTAGGACCTGCGGCATGCTTTCTTAAGTGCGATGTGTATTGCGCTGCAGCATGTCGGAACTTTTCGACATGCTCAGCATGTTTTTTGTGAAGTTTTCTTCCTGGAGTTTCTTCAAGAACCACTTGGTCCGCATCGAGGGAGCGCGAGGCCTAGCGCCCGCGGAGTTGCCGAGCCCGAAGCTAGTGAGTACGGAAGCCGCGTGGGTGGTCCGAGTTTTCTGTATATATTTTCTCGCTGTCTCTTTTTCGACTCTGGGAGTCGCGGCTCCGGGAGCCGGGTGGCCTGGGGCCCACGGGTGCCGTAACGAGCTCGCTGGTATTGCAGCTCGGCACCGGGCGTTCCGACACCGTCCGATACGGTGGGCGCCGATCGCTCAGAAGCTGCTTTGTGCAGTGAGCGGGGAGGACCACCCCACAAAGCTGATGTCTCCTCGCGGCTGCGCGCACGAAACCCGTTTCGGGTCTTTCTTTTGTTGGGGTCGTCGACCGTCACTATGGTGGTGAGGCCTAAGGCTATTCATAGCTGCCTGCACCTTGTCAAAAGTGACACGACCACCGGACCGTGGTGTTGAGAGGGGGCGCATTTTGCTGGCCGCCCGGTTTTTTTTAACCTCGCATGAACCGAGCATTCTCGTTCAACTCAAGAAAGGGCTTTGTTCACTCGAACTTTGCGTTGCACAGCCGCCCGACACGTTTTTGCTAGCGAGTTGAGCATTGAGCCACCAGGCCCTTGTGTACGCCGTTTCCCCTCCCGTGACCTACGTTAAAGGCATGCGGAGTGTGTTTCGGAAATTTTGCAGATCCAGTGGAGCCACTCCGGCTTGCTGTCCTGTGCACATCGTCTCGCTGCCGCCTGCTGCGACGGAGCGGCCTGTATCCTGTTCGCCGCATCCATCCGGGGCAGCCGTGGCGAGACCAGACAGCAGCCACCTCCGGCTGCTGTTATCCTGGCGACTACTGCGGAATCTTGGCCTGCAGTGGTCAACCGGCCCTCTTCGCGGGCCTGCGGACATATAGTCCGCGGGCCATGCGAGCCGTCCCAGCGGAGACCTTCACGCCGCCTTCGGAATACCGCGGAAGACTGCGTGCACGCTGTCGGCGTGACCTCCGCTGCAAGACCTGCCTCAAGTGCATGAAGACCAGGAGACTCCTCCATAGCATGTAACTTGCAGGCGCGGGGGTCTATTTAAGGTTGGGGGGATGTGGGGACGCTTTCGTCCCCTGCGTTCGCTTTCCCTCAACGCGCTAGTTCCCTGTGGTTAGCTCCTCCGCAAGGCACTCCTCTCGGTTCGGTGACTTTCCACTAACAGGGGAGGGCGCTCGCGTCGCAGCGACACCAGCGCCACGGATGGCGTTTTGCTGCGCGCTCGCGGGGAGCTACGGGGTCTCTTCTGCTCGACACCAGGAAGCGAACGGACGTTTCGCTCGCAGCTCCGCTCTTGGCCGCGGGCGTCCTCGTGTGGAAACGTCTTCCCCTCAGCTCGTCCCGTCTGGCCTCAGAGATATTCCCTTTGCCCTAGCGTGGGCGAACGTTCGCTCGTAGCCGTGCTGATGAGTCGGACATCCTAGATTCCTCAGTGTATTTTGTTGCTAGCTGGCGTTATTGTTGTTATAGCAATAAATGCCTTGTTTGTGTCAGCCAGTGTGTCGTTCCTTTGTTCCCGCAGAGCAAGGCCCGCCGTGGTCGGCGTGCGCTCAGTAGCGTACGCGACCACGGGGTGGGGTCCGCGCGGTTCTGAACTATGTCAGCCGCGCTTAAGCGGGGAGAACTTGTTTATCTCCCCCATTTAAACCACACACTACACAGCGCAATACTTACAGGTGCATACATACATATACACAGAAAAATAAGGCTAACATGGTAACACATGTACGTTGTACAAAATAACACATGTACTTAGCACTAGCAGTATAAGTTAAACACATGTTCACGGAATGACGCAGGGTTAGGTAGCGATGCAATTGCATCACGAAGATCATTCCAGAGTGAAATGGCACGAGGAAGTGTAGATGAATTGAACGCTTTTGTACGGCTGAAAATGCGAGAAAAACTAAGATGATTATGCAAGCGTCGATACGTGCGCAGTGGATTGTTGAGTGGCAGAGGTGATGGTCTATCTGTGTACACGTACTTGTGTATCAAGCATAGAAGCGCGACTTGGCGGCGTTTTTCTAAGGGCGGGAGATCGTGTTCTTTTTTCATTTCAGACACACTTGATTGGCGGGTATAATTGTTAGAAATAAATCTGGCAGCTCTGTTTTGTATCAATTCTAATTTTATGTTCAGATAGTTTTGATGCGGTCACCATATTGGAGATGCATTTTCAGGCTGGGGGCGAACGTAAGTCACGTAAGCTAACTTGCGAACATGCGCAGGCGCATTTTTTAGGTTTTTGCGTTCGGTCCCGTCTTTTTTTTGCGTTTTTGCGTTCGGTGCGTTCGATCCCGGCTGCTACGGTCGAAATTAGGTCGCATTCTAGCCACGGTCGATTTCTAGAGGCCCGTGTACTGTGCGATGACAGGGCACGTTAAAGAACGCTAGGTGGCCGAAATTTTCGCAGCCCTTCACTACGGAATCCCTCATAACCTGAGCCGTTTTGGGACGTTAAACCCCATAAACGGCAACAACAACAAATCAAAATAAACTGGGTCTACACCTTCCACTAATTTTGAGAGAAGGAGAGGGTCATAACTCCCGTAATTTGTAGTTGGACGCCACAGTTTACTCAAAGCGCGTTTCATGTCTCCACTGACCTAGTTAGCCTGTTATACTTGCAACTCAGAGGGTTCACACAGACACCGATTAAATCCGGGGAGTGTGGCTAGCAGAGCTTTCGCACTAATAAGGCCAAACACAGTGCACAGTGTCAGGCGAAGCGAGTGTGCCTGGGGCAGGGACAGATGCGGCTATGTGTCTGCGCTCTGTCCTCGAAGCGTGCCCAGACACAGTCGTTCACCTCGGCCAGCCTCCTCGGATCCGGGATGTGGCGCTTCGGGGGCTGGGCTGCGGCCTCGTACGTATTCAACTTCAGGGACATCTCGGCCACCACCTGAAATTCAGGGAGGGAAGACAGCACGATGTTCAAATTTGGCCTGTTCTGGCGTTGGTGGACATCCATCCTACACGGCCGGTAGGCCTGTATAGGGGAGTGATGGGCAGAGCGGCGGCGCCACTCACAAGGACATCTAGTTTCGTAAGGTGCAAAAAACGCAGAATACATGCACTGCGTATACTCAGCAAGAGTTCCTTTCACGCCCAATAAGTCGTAGAATGTGAGCGCAGTGATCTATACTCCAGCTTTCTTGCCCTCCAACGATGCATACGTGTAGTAGAGACTCTGTTATCCGAGCATGCTTGAACAGTTTTTAAGGGGTTATACAATACAGGCATCCTAATAAAACAAACATCGCTGCATATGGCAACGACTGTAATCTAATTGACATGTACACAACACCGGAAAAAGAAATACCGAGCACAGAAAGAGGAAAATGTGCGCTTGACTACGTGAGAATCAGAGGCCCGTAGGTGTTCGCGGTTCCAAAGCTCCCGCACGCTGCAATGCTTGCGGTTCAATAAGGTAATACCGATTGAGAACATAATATATTGCTGCAAGCGTCGGAGCTTCCAGCCGAACGCCGTCGAATAGCAGACGGAAAAAGCGGAGCTTCTACAGCTGTTACGTCACATCTTCCTAGAGGTGCAAGCTAGAGACAAGTCTTCATCTGTTAATTGCGTTCGATGGTGTGATCAACAGGAGGGACACAGCTCGCGTGCAATGGCAGCATGAAACGGCAGCAGAGTAAAGACTCTCACGCCTGAGCCTCCTGCCATTGGCGTCTGCTAGGCGCGGCGACTTATCTAAACAATTCGGTTATGGATTATTTTTCCGGTGAACCATGCACACGACGGAATCCTCGTCCTGGCAAAGAAGAAGAATCGCCTCACAGGTCGGACGGTTGTTTGAATGCACGGCACAAAATCACCAATGCAAAAACTGCCGCTGGAAGATGCACTATATTCTCAGCGAAGGCAGGCTTGTGATCTCCATGTGCTACCCTGCTACGGCTCCTCTAATAGCCTCACCAGTAAGTACAGCGCTGGCTTGCGTATTGTGGGTAATGATGCAAGCACTAGTCACAAGAAAACCTAAGTACTGCTGCGAACCTTTCGGTCAGATTGGGTGACCGCCAACTGGTCTATTTACATCACAATCATCGCTGACAACGGCAGTGAAAACATGTTCATAAAAACTAGACCTATCGATGAAGGTAAGGCTTAAAGTTACGGGCTCCAGTACAGTCTCACAGAAGTAATCTGTCTTGTGTCGAGACAGTCTGCGTTCTTCGAACCAGCTACACTGATTCGGCTGTTTCAGGTACACATGGGCGCTTCGGGGTTCTGGACAGTTTAGAAATTATCTCGTGACCGCTACAGTGACATAAAACAACAAAGCGCCTGTCCTGCTCCCTGATTACCGCACCTCAACACGTTTTTTAGTCTTATACTCTCACCCCAATGTGCTCGGCAGATGTGTCAGTCACACACTCTTCTAGCTGACAGGCAGGATCTGGATGACATGAGAAAGAATTTTTTTTTTACCGATTACTTGCAAAATATGTGCTATGCCTACGGCTCTGGCTGAAAGCTGTTACTGCTCCGACAGCTCTGCTTAGAAGTGACCGAACACTGGCGTTTTCAGAATCACATGTATTGGCTTTAATGGGCCGACTTCTTGAAAGACAGCCGGAAGGAAAAATTACACGCGCGTCCAACGCTTATTCTAGAGTAAGGGTCACCCATCTTGAACTTCTACTTGACCTTGCCACTCAGTCCTTTTCATGGCATTAGGAAAATTCTTAACCTGAAACGCGTCCAGTAAAAAAAAAAGCCTAGATCATAGTCATCTCGCTTAGTCGCATGCTTCAAGGGTGCTCACGGCAGCACCTACTGGTTAAGCCAATTTGGAGAGCGTGCCGAAAACGCATATACTACGCAGATTTCGTTCGGTACCAGTTGTTGAGATTACGACCTTTTATGGTCCACTTTTTCTGTTGCAGCTCAACCATAGAGATCCTTGCACAGAAAAAGTGACACTCAGTTTTGATGATAGTGATACCTTATGCCTATTTTTTTCTTGAAAAACCTTCGGAATACGTAGAGCAATATGAATA
This sequence comes from Amblyomma mixtum, assembly GCF_055824585.1. Taxonomy (NCBI): domain Eukaryota; kingdom Metazoa; phylum Arthropoda; class Arachnida; order Ixodida; family Ixodidae; genus Amblyomma; species Amblyomma mixtum. The sequence continues at coordinate 99,955,075 of NC_143021.1, read as the reverse complement.
GCGATAATTTGGCGCATTTGCGAAGTCGGACGCTTGGGTCTTTCAGAAGGCGTTTCTGTGACAAACGATGTTTCGCGCTAACAAGTACGCATCATTAATCGTCACCAGTGCTTCGGCATAAATGCAGTATCTTAAGGCTGTCTCGCAGCATTTTCTTACCGACTGTAAGCGGGAGGACAAGTCATTGACCTCGCACGGATCTTGTCTCATGTCGAAGAGGTAGTAGCCCCCACGGGGCCCTTCTGGACCCACAACCGTTGAATTCTCAGCATTGCAGTGCAGTCAGCTCACGCCACCGGGAAGGCAATGGCTTCAAGCCACCCGAGTCACGGTAGAACCGCTGAAGCGTCTTCCACGTAGCAGACGAAGTCATCAGGGCCTCGTGATCTTTCACTGTTTCCGCTTTACCACATGGTGGCGACTTGCCTGGTGTGGGGATGTGCCGACTGAAGGCGGGGTCCCCGAAAAGATAGGAAGCTTCCTCTGTTGATGGTTTGGCGATGGATACCAATTTGTAGTCACCTGCTCGGTACGCTGACTGGCCGGAAACAACGTCCACGTTGACGAGAAATTCGTTGCGCGGCCAAGAGGTCTCTTTTTCTGCTTGTTCGTCTCGCAGCCACGGCCATAGGTCGAGACCGTCCAACGTGCCCAGATCAGTCGCGTCTCCACCTGCTCACAAAAATTTAAAGACATAAAAAGCCTGCGCTGCTGTTTTCATTCAGTCTGCAACGTGTAAACACACAATGAGCGAACAGGAACCTTCTATCTAGACGCACCCCACTTCCACGACACAGCAGTTCCGAGCATATTTTTGCCCTGCCAACGCATTACGTATAACGCGCATCTCGGTGCCTTTTTCTCTCCAAACAGAAATACGCCATTTTATACGTCAGGTGCAACTCCGTGAAGGTCAGGTCTGTTGTCCGCGCTGCTTACATCCATGGCGAAAAAGTAGCGCCTCTTGTTGGTTTCTGCAAAAATTAACTCTTTCCTGCAGGCTTAAACCTTGATACATTTGTCGCGAGATTGATAAATATGCGGTTATCATTGTCGAAAGTCTAGAAATCTGTAAACTACCGTTTTGAATTTCTCATTTTGGCAAGGGCTAGCCCAAACTGTCCCCGCAAAAAAGCATCAACTAGTATTGAGAAGATGACGTCGAGTGAAGCGATCTGGGAACACTATTTTGAAGCATCCTACTTATGGAACATCGCTACACGGGTGCAAAGTAATTGAGAACTTCTGCAGCCGTGCAAGGGTCCTTTTAAGGTGGCAGTCTGTTCTGAAATAACTGATACCTGATAAATGATACGTGATAGTGAAGATACCGGCGAATCGGACAATTCTTTCACAACGTTTAAGATGGAGCGCCTGTTCGAGACCTCTGTGTCGGCGAAACAATGCTGGATTCGTTTTCCTATCACTTCAAACCCAGGTACTAGCTGTCAGTGTCCAGTACAGTCAATATTTCAAAAAGACATATATAGCGCTTTAACTCAGCTGATTTCCGAGAGCTTATATCAACACAATCTTCATGAAAGTATGTGATGCATGCAGTTCGGCTCCGCATACCGCAATATTGAACGCTGATTTGGGTACAACAAAATAATGAACTAAAATGTGTGCAAAGTATAATAGCACCAAAATAAAAAGCAAACCGCTAGAATATCTGTCGCTAAGAGGGTTCTAACCTTTGCGCCTTGTGTATGTGTATTCCTGCCTTCTTTTGTCCCGTCGTCTTTGCGCAGTTCTGTTTTGCTCTAACCATGAACTGACTAACCCAACGTCATGTCTTAAGTTCAAACCTACGCATCAGAAGTTCACTACCGGCGACAAACCATACGCGGAATATTGCACCATGCTTTATTTTTTCATCCGGAATACTTGCGTGGCTTTCAAAACGCTGCATCTGATGTATTAACAAGAGAACATACAGGGTTATAAAAATTGAGCATTCCAAATTTGTTAAAATCATGCACTTGGATGAAGAGGTATGGGCGTAAATAAATAGAGCACGCTATTCCGTCCAAAATGCAATCAAGTTTACCCTGTAGCAAATAAAGAAACATTACTTATCCGCAAGAAAGTGCACTAGCGAACATAACCAGCCTGCACATAGCACAGCTGCCAATTCCGATTGAGCAACCCGTGGAAAATGTTAGAATGCGAGCTCTTTTTACTTTTTTCCGCACCTTGACGTAAAACCGAACCGTGCACATGAGTCATCACCTTCCATGGTGGCCAGATAGGACACAAAAGATCATAATTCTCACCGTGGGGCTTCGTAAGCCAAATCAATTAGTTAAGTTTCAGTTACTAAAACAAGCGGGCGCTCCAACCGATCGAATTCAATCACGTTATCATGCTGAGCAATCTAAAGCGGAGGTTACCGATCGAGCTTGGAGTGCGACGCTGTTATCCTTCTAGCAAACCATTTGAATACTCTTGCGCGCTCTGCCAACATCTAGGATGCCTGTTAGCCTTCGGAATTTCACTTCCGGACAACAAAATAGCCTGTATTAGCAATTGTCAATGTTGTCCCTGGTCTGTTCACAACCCGTGCTGTGCTCGTGCGCACAGCCCGTCCCTTAAAGAATGTCAGCGAGCCACGCTAAACTCGCGACACCGACTAAAACTACGCTGACGGGGATGAGCACTCCTCTACTGTGGTGACCACTTGAGACTTAAGCTTCGTTTTTCCAGGCACTCGCTGTGTTCGTAAGTTGTAGTGCTAACGTTTTCAGCAAGAGGGATAACCATTCCTGGGCGCCTAGATGCGGATCGCGAAGTTAACGAGAGCAAAGACTACCTGTAGTTGCAATGTACCACCGAGCACCGGCTTAAGAACTAACAAAAGGCAGTAGCAGCGTACTTCGTCGACGCTCTGTTACTGGAACATCGGCTGAAAGCACCAGTGTGAAAAGCGAAAGTAATCAGTTTAAGAAACTCGAGGACGCTCAGGTGGGTTGATCATTTCACAGTGTCGGCGGAAAGAAACTGACAAGGCCAGTAGGGTATTAGCGGCACCAATGCGGAAACAGCTGCCTCATGTGCATCAGTATGGATGGTTTGGTTTGGTTTATAGGGTTTAACTTCCCAAAGCGACTAAGGCTATGAGAGTATGGAGGCATCAGTATGGAGGCTGTCACGCACACAGTGGTCAGAAATGCCAGTGTTGTGTTTCCAAAAAGGTCACATATTTTACCGGTGAGTGCAAGGGGAGAGCAGCAATAAGAGGGGTCCGCATATTGTCGACTCGCCTGCTAGACGGAGAGGAGTGTGACTAATTGGCGCTAAGACGGTTCTGGTAACACGTTCCATTTACATTTGTCCAAACTTTTACTTGCATGCTAGTTCGTGATCCGCTTACCGGTTCTCCCCTTTCATCGCTAAAAAGTTTGGGAAAAGGATAGAAATTACGATGTTGATCAGGATGCGCATATTGGCACAAGGGCAGCCTTGGATGAAGCCGGTTGTGACACAAGTTATCTTTTGCCTAAACAAGGGGGGGGGGGGGGGGGGGTGAAACAGCAATTTTCGAGTTATTTCACTCCGGACGAACCGAGCTGCAGGCCAGGGAAGTTCGTTCCTATTGTACAATTGTGGATGATGTGGCCTATATATAGGAGATACCATTGTATGAGCCACCCTTAGTAACTTGAGTCGGTCAATGCTAGAGAGAGTGGTAAAATCGCGGAAATTGTACAAAGCATGCATGATGTAAGAAAGGAGAACTTGCGATGTGCAGTATAGCGGTTGTTTCCAGAGAGGTGAAAAATTCAAAAAGTGACCTTTTTAGAGCACAACAAACGCGTATTTCAGCAGCAGCCATGTGCTCTGTGTTGCATGTCTCATTCGTTTCATCGAAGGCACTGGGAAAGGGAGCAGTAAAACGCATGCTTCCAAGGCGCGGGGGTTAGAGTGCGCTTCCTGATGGCATGCAGACGACAAAAGTAAAGTCCCCAGAGTGTATGCCATAAGTCTATCCGTCCAAACGACTGAAATGCTTATCAGGTGCTCCTGTGTCATAGTTCAAAATGTGGTCTCGATACTGTGGAGGGCTAAGTGGCAAGCGACGTTGGCTGACAGTTGCGCCGTTGAGCAATCACAGTGCATGTGGTCATGTATTATACTCATTCTAGGTAGCATTTTCCGACTTAACCAAGGAAAATGCGCAAAAAAATGAACGGACCAGAGGAGCACAAACACGGCGTGCTGGTCTTTGTGCTTTTCACGTCCGTGCTTTTTTTTGCGCATTTTGCTTCCTTGAGTACGCACGACCAACTGGCCAAGAATGTGCACTCTTAAGTATAGCATTTTCAAACCGTCAACTTCAAGGTTAAAGTCATTTTTCTAAATCAACAACATGCTCTTGCAAAATACCGCGTTTTGGTGAATCATAATGTGTAGCGATGTAATGCGTCTCACTAACAACGCTTACCGTAGACACCTCGGAGATCGGTTTTCCGGAGCACAGCCAGCATCTCTGTATCCGGCGCACCTGTCTAAGGATATTGCTATCCATATTTCATAAGAAGGACTTTAACATTCAAGAAGGTCATTTTAAAATAGTTCCTCGGGTACTGAAACACTACGTTCGCTTCTCATTTAACGCATCTTTCCTTCAGGTGCCCGAAATTTCTTTCAAGTTTTCCAGTATTCTGCATCAGGTAAACAAAAAAGCGATGAACAAGAGTCCTGTTTGTTTTAATCAAGAATTCGTGAAGAATCAACACGGCAATCCCATTCTTGTAGCCCTTCCAATTAGGCGGCTAAGGGCATAAAGATGTGCGGCCTCATGAAACACCGCCATGCTCAATCGCTTCGGCTGGCGGACTCATTCAGTACGTATCGAACGTGCTCCTGTAGCCGAAGATGCATACAAATGGCAGTTTCCCAGATAACAGCTTCTCAAGGGCAGAAGAATATCGCAAAATTACATTGAAGGGATGTCGAGTAAAATGGTTTGGGTATTATGTGCTTCAGAGAAAAAATTATAATTGGTATATATTTTCCTCGCATGAATATCTAGCGGAACAGCCCGCGGAGAAGACCGTGATAAAGTCAAAGCAGGGCTAAACAGGTGACGAAAAGTGAGAAATAAAAAGAAATTTTTTCCTGAACCAATACGGGAGAACGCAGTCTGGAGAGCGCAGGATGCGCAACGAATCGCACAGTATTTGTGCTGAGGGATTAAGCAAACAATGATTAACGGGTGTGTAGTTTACCGACCCCAAGCCAGCTACACCTAGCCTATCAGAAACCGTGTGCTGAGGGCTCCAGATTAATTTCGAACACCTCGGGTTATTCAACAAGCCATAAATCGGGCAGCGCATTGCTGGATCTTGTACTTCGCCCCAGGCATGTAGTTGGCTAAGCAGAGATTCTGTCCCAAAGCTTCGCTTTCAACTGCCCTACAGCGTAGAGCCTGGTGCGTGTAAAAGGTGAAGACCCAGATGAAAGTTTAGTTTTACCTGCTGCTGAGTACAATGTGGGCAGCCAGTCGACAGCGTGCACCATTCGGGAGACAGGAGAGCCTCGGCGACTGCGCAGCAGAGGGCTCCAGACCAGGGCTGGCACGCGCACGCCACCTTCCCATATGGTTCCCTTGGATCCCCGAAGGGGCCAGTTGGAGCCGGTATTCGAGACGGGACCCCAGGGACTGCCTCCGTTGTCACTGGCGAACACCACTACGCTGTTCGACAGCATGCCTCGCTGGTGCAGTTGGCTGAAGACCCGCCCGATGGACTCATCCAGCGCGTCTATGGTGCCTGGCAAGAAATATCGCAAAATTACATTGAAGGGATGTCGAGTACATAAATGCCTTCCTAAAATGCCCCCCCCCCCCCCCCCCCCCTACAAAAATGCCCTCAATGGGCGCTGTAAGTACCTGAATAAACAACATAGAAGGATCAGTTTTCAGCCAACGTTTCAACATAGGGAGCTGGATGTTGGAGGAGGGGGAGAAGCATTTATAGGAAACTATTCTCTGCTCGTCCTCTTTAGTGGAGCCCTCAGTACAGAGCTCCGTGAGTCGCCGCAATTCTGCAGGCCCGCCAGAGCAGCTGTTGCTCACCATGCGGGTGTGTGCTGGTCAGAGTGCTCTCAAGAAGGGCTCTCAGTCCATGAGCCGATTTGCCACTGCTATTTTCTGGGCACGCTCGATGAACCGGCGCTGGTGGGTGGGCTCCGCACTTGACAGGGCATCTTCCCAAGAAGGGGTGGGGAGAGTTATGAACGGCACTCCTACGGCTGGGGCTGTGCACGCCCAAACAGAATGATACAGTTTAGGTCGATATTCTTGGTGTTAGTGAACAAGTGTTTGTGATACAGGTTAGGTTACGTGTGAGCCTGAAGTTGACGCCATGCCACACTTTGGGCCTTGGTGAGTGTTGGGTGCGGTGGTGGAAGTGTTCTTCTTTGTGTGCGGTAATATTCTGTGATGTCAGTGTGCAGAGCCACAAAGGTGCCCTCTTTGTCTGCTTCCTCCTCCGCTTCCGTCGACAGCGCCCGGAAGGTTGCTGCTCGGGGGAGCGCGTGGGTGCTCTCGCTGGCGGTAAGGGAGGCATGGCAAGGGGTCCAAACAATGCGCAAGGTAGGTAGTATATCGGGATTGATCGTTTGTAGCGCGCGCGCAGCCTACGAAGAAAAAGTATTCTTCTGGAGGGCGCGGCAGGCAGCCTGTGAGTCTATAATGATTGTGCATGTCGAACTGGCATGGTGTTCGTCATGTGTGGTCATGTAGACTATGGAAGAAAGTGCTACCGCTATGGCGGTCTCCTCAGCCGTCGTGCTCGAGCTCATGCCTCGAACTGAGCTCTTAAGCTGAATTAAGCCAGTGGCATTTTTAACCGCGAGTCCCGTAGCGCCTCTGCCGGTTGAATATTCTGTCGCATCGACACAAAAGACGTTTTGGTAAGAGCTGCGTTGTCACATAAGCGGCTGCCGTGGAGCTCAGGGTGCATGTTCTTCGGGACCGGAACGACTCTGATTCAAACTGCGGGTATGGGTGGGATGGCGTGCTACCTCTGCTGCGACGGAGTGGTCGGGTCCGGTTAGCCTAGCCGGAGCAGAACCGTCCGTCCTATTCTCGTGTCTCGAAGACGCGTGAGCTGGCCGGTTCTTCGTGCTTCCCCCAGCTCTTCTGCCGTGTTGTGTAGGCGCAGCTAGAGCAGGTGGTATGTCGAGGGGTACGGAGGCAGTCGGAGAGCTATCTTGACCACCGATCGCAGAAGGACATTCAGTCGTTCAGATCGCTTAGACTGAATTTTTGATAAGACGCGTGGAACTTTACACGGCTGAGCAGCAACGCCTGCACGATTCGATGGAGGTGCAGCGTTGGTACAGGAAGCTGACGTAACAAAGGCAGCGGCGGTATTTATTCGGCAACTGTGCAGAGGAGCATTCTCTTGATTTCCGTAACCAAGGACAGACTAGTGTATGGCACTAGCACGTAACGAGATATGCTCCCCTGCACTCCGTTGCTTTAGGCGGCGTTAGGCTGCTGCTGCAGCTACTGAACTAATTAATACGTAACGATGGCTGCATTTGCTCAGGAAGGCTGATGGGCGCAGCGTGAAAGGCTGGCCTCAAATTTCTACAAACAGAATTCATCATCCGGTGGCCACGCCTTCTTAGTTTTGAGGCATAAGAGCGAGTGCTAAGCCGACGGCAGCACTAGCTCGACAAGAATCAGAACCCAACACGAATCAGAACCACTTAGTCTTCTACTGCAGACCAGTCCCTAAAAATATGTGCAATACTTCCTTACTGTTTCTCTTTGGCTTGCACCCTTGCAGGCGCACTAGAAAATCGGCAGTTTCTAGTAAAGCGTTTTGCTCAAGTTTTCTGTAAATGTAAAAAGAGAATTACTCTGGACTGTCAGGCGGGTGTTCTTGCGTGCTTTTCAAGCCGCAGTTTGAAATCCTATATTATATGCGTTCGAAGCTACTAAGATAAACTCTGATTTGAAAACAAACAAACAAAGGTGGTCTTAGTTTCTTACGTTCAGTGTATTTCGCAAAGAAGGCGCAAGCCATATCTTTAACACCGTGGAAAAAAAATTGTTCTAAAATGTTTTGACGTCCACGCGGTTCGGGTGCTACAACCTGTGCATATTTACTCGAATAAAAATTACCCTGCAGTTTAGAGATACGTATTTATGATATTAAAACAAAACAATACATTGATTTGCTTTCAATATTTCATTAATTTCCATTTGCACCACTGAATATGCTTTCTAGGGGTGCGACACGGCGCATTAAACAAAACACCAACCCATTGGTACAAGGCACATTGAGTAAACTAAATTCCACTTTGCAATTAATGCGCTGTGAGTTCTTAAGCAGAAGTTATAAATTATCCCCTAAAATTTGTTGCGAGTGTCCTCAGGCAGAGTGTGCCTCACAGGATTTAGTGTTTAATCATTTTTTTGTTTTTGTTCCGCGAAGGGAATATTTAATCTCATCCTGACATCATGGATCTCTTTTCAGGCTCGACGCATCATGCAAGTTATGCTTTACGAGGATTCTTTCTGAATGCAGACGAAAGGCCCTTTTGTAAGAGGGGTGCAGCAATTACTTCCTATATCACTGGTATGACAGCCGTTGCGCTGTTATTCTATGAATATGCCCCAATTATAGCACCAACTAAGCCAACAATTAACACTTCTGGATTATTGATCAGACCACTGGATGACAGCTCTGTTAACAACTTTATGGATGTGGTGGCCATGCCACAGCAGCTTGCCGAGATGCGTTGTCCAACCTGAATCATCGACACGCAGGAAAATTTTCGGACGCAGGATACCGATATATTTGAAAGCTGGATATCAATGTTTGAAATCTGGATATACCAGAGTTCGAAAGCTGGATACTAATGTTCGAAAGCTGAATGCCATAGTTCGAAAGCTGAAAAGGCAGTCCGAGACCTTTAGTGGACCATGTCGCGGAACGAACGCCAGGCCTGCGTTGGCCGCTCGATCGGCCGAACGTTGGCCCAAAACTGGCCTGGATGTTTGGCCAATGTGTCAGAATGGTAGCGCTGTGCCTAAATGTCAGTGTAGGAGAGCCCTCCCTTCCAATTTTTGCCAATGATCACCCGGCGTTCATCCAATGTTCTTCTGCTGCCTGTGTACGGTGCCTTTGGAAACACATCGGGCTGTGAGCAGGGGGCTTTCGAAAATAGACATTCATTAAGCCGGTTCAGCTTTGCAAGTGCAAGGACTATGCAATCGTGACAGTGTATCAACAAGAAGACCTTCAATGGCCTTGCAGTACTCTAATGCAAACGTTGAGTAGATACAATTCAAGGCAACAATTGTTGCCTAGCAGCTGCTAGCGTTCGAGTACCTTTGTTTTCCCCAGGGTTTTGCAGTAGTGCCTCTTTATTTCTTTAGATCACAGCTTCCTGCCGAACAGAAATTTGTAACAGCGTAATCAATGCGCGGGAAACAACACAGGACAAAGAGGAGACGGGACAAGCGCTACCTGCCCAAGCCTATTCTTTTCTGAACAGAAATTTGGAGGATTTGCGCTAGTACACAATAGGACTTGAAGCGTCTCTTTCGCACTGCATGTAATTGTACTCTGCAGACGTGAAGGTCCGAAAAGCAATTGCTATTTGACACTCCACACCGTTCGGCTACACATGAGGCATAAAAAATCTAAAGCAGTATACTGACAGATCACATTGAAACCTCAGCTGTTTCCTGCATGATCTCTGTGAGCGCATGAAATGTTAAACACCTGTTCTGCGGCCAAAAATGCGTAGGTTAATTTCTACATCCGATCCCATCGTTCTCTGTCTCGATGTAGGTTGTGAATAGATCGGTCACAGAAGATAAATTGTTTAATAATTTTCCGTAATTGTTTAGTAGCCTTCGATAAATGTTTAACCAAGAGTTATTTGTGCGCTTTTGGCAGGGTGTATTCGCTGTGCATCTGTCTTGCGTGCGAGCTAAAAGACCAAGCATTAAGATAACTTGTATTTTTCTTCCCTCGATAGTAATATTTTACTCACGCAGTCTCATTAACGCTACATCAAGAGTTTTTTCATAATATCGTATGTCTTGGCTAAGTACAGTTACATGATTTTGATTGCACCCTAGATTCTTAATGTCCATCAAGTACATATCTAACAGAGAATAGAACACACTAGAGCATTGGCCATCTCTTGGGGAAGAGAGCTGTTATGATGCAGCAATCGGTTGGTGTTCACTCTGACAACAGCTTTGGATTCAGGGTTAATCAGCCCTGGCAGGTTTGCGGAGGGTAAGTTAAGTTGACACTTTGCTTTCACGATCTTCACTGAACAGATTTTCCCATAGCCGAATCGGCTCGTGGGCTTTTTATTTATTTATTTATTTATTCAATAAACCCCTAAAGGCCCTCAATCGAGGGTATTACATAGGGGGGAGCAATGACACACAACGCAAAATAATATCGAGCAAGCGCCAATGTGCAATACATAAGAACAGAAAGCACATGTAGAAAACAAAAGAAATAAACAAAAACCTGCTGTATATATTGTAATTTACACGAAGAAAAGAACAGATAGTGTTTTAGAGGCATAACAACCGCAGGAACAAAACAAAATAACAAAAAAGCTGAATGCAGCATGGGGTACAATCAATTAGTGAAACTAAACAGACATTTGGGTAAGAAGGTCCTGAAACTTATTAAGATCCCGTTCAGAAGCGATGTGTGATGGAAGATTATTCCAGTCGACTATAGTACGTGGTATGAAAGAGTTAGCAAACGAAGAAGTGTGGCATGATATGCGTTTAACTTTCAGCGGGTGGTCGCGACGTGGGAAAAAAGATTCAGGTGATTGAAAAAAATCGTCATGGAGCAGAACATGATGGTAAAGTTTATGGAAAAGGGTCAAGCGTGATAGTTTGCGGCGATGAGATAACGTATCAAGTTCGGCGCGAGCCTTTAGTGCGGTGACGCTAGAATGACGAGAATAATCAGAAAAGATGAATCTAACGGCACGGTTTTGCAAAGATTCCAAGTCATCAATAAGGTATCCTTGATCCGGGTCCCAGATGGCCGACGCATATTCGATTTTAGGCCGTATTAAGGTAACATATGCTAGTTTTTTCAGGTGGAAAGGCGCTTGTTTAAGGTTACGTTTTAGAAGACCCAGAGAGCGGTTAGCAGCTGCAAGAATATGGCTAAGATGCTAATTCCATGTTAAATTAGACTGAAGGTGTAGTCCCAAATACTTGTAGGAAGTAGAAAGTTCAACCGGGTTATTAAGGAGAGTGTAAGATGTTGGGATGCGACAAGACTTGCGAGTGAAAGAGACAAGTTTAGTTTTAGAGGAATTAAGGGTCATTAACCAAGAACACCACTTACTAATGGAATCTAAATCAGTTTGCAAAGATTGGCGGTCAGAGTCGTTAGAAATGCTACGGTATATAACACAATCATCAGCGAATAATCTCATTTTGGATGATACGCAGGCGGGTAAGTCATTTATGAAGATTAGACAAAGTAAAGGACCCAAAACGCTACCCTGGGGAACACCGGACGAAACGGGTGAGGAAGACGAAAGATGATTTTTGACAGAAATGAACTGAGATCGGCATGCAAGAAGAGCTTTAACCCAGGCAATAACATCGGAATGAATGTTCAAGTGGGTTAGTTTGAGCAAACGTCTGTAATGGGGGACCCGGTCAAATGCTTTAGAAAAGTCAAGGAATAGCGCATCGACTTGTTTGCCTGCGTCTATTGATGAAAAGAGGTCGTAAGTGAAGCCGGAAAGTTGAGTGTCACATGAGAAACCCCTTCGAAATCCATGCTGGTATTTGAATATGATGTTGTGGTGCCCAAGATAGCTGATAA